>NC_057804.1:203921155-204034448 GCF_018294505.1 Triticum aestivum | reverse complement strand
AGTGGAACCATGTCTTATGGACGCATTTGTCTGAAATGTGAGGGGAGTTACAGTTCTACCCTTGCCTATAGGCTTCTCGGCTTGGGTCTGTGTACTGAGGGTCGGGTATAGTAGAGTAACTTTGCTTCTCCCCAAATAGTGGGCGGGAGCGATTTCGAGCGAGGAGGGCGTGTTTTGAACTAGAGTGGGCGTGAGCGATTTCGGGCGAGGAGAGCGTGTTTTGCCGACCATGGTTTATGAATTATTCGGCACATGTCATTTCGGCCGAGGAGAAGGCGCGCTTGGATGAAGTTACGAACCTACCCTCGATGTACAACGGGCCAATCGATGCGTGTCCCACATAGGACGGTAATTTCGCATCTCCCATTTATTTTCTCGGGCGAATTCCACCGAGCAGAGAGGATGTTTAACGGTACGTTCAAATTTTGGGAGAACGAGCATCCACGTCTACCTTACCAAGTCGATTCGAATCAAATTTTGAAATATTAGCTTGCCACTTCTTTTTTTAGATGGAGAGATGATGCTCGGGAGTAATGTGTTTTTACATGCTCGTTGCTAGCGATTTACTATATGACAAATAGTTGACCCACTCAAAAACACGAATCAAACCCAAAATGAAATATCTCGATTCAATGAACTAGCTCGTTCAGTAGGTCAAAATAGTGAACTAAATCCAAAATTGAACACCTCAATCAAGTAGCATGTTGTACAGTATTATAGTACTCCATGAACATGTTGATAGTCAAATTAATGAACTTGTTTGATATACGCATATATCCGTTCATGTGTGGATTGCAGACAACATGTTCTCCAATTTAAATATTTGAATGCAAGTTTATATCGAAACATGGTTTATATGAGTCTTTGATGCATAAAACGCGACCTCCCCCTCTCTCGGACTCCTATTCTCTCTCTCTCTCACTCTCTCGCCGACAATCTTCAATTCTGTCGCACGCATCCGACACAAAAACCTTGTTGGTCCCTCTCCCTTTCTCTCTCTCTGTGTGTGTGTGTGTGGGGGGGGGTCTTTCTAGTTCGCATTCATATATACACCATCTACAGGTCTCTCTCGCACACTATGTATGATACTCTAGCTAGTCCAAGCTAGATATCTTGGGTGCACTCATCGTACGCACACAAATTCCTTGGCTCTTTGCCCGTAACTCTCTCACGCACCACTATGTCGTCTCGGAGCTCTTCCCCCCTCTCTCAAACTCTCCATCCACCTGGGTCACACATACACATGCATATCTCACTCTCACTTGATAGGCCCATCTAAAACTCTACCTCTCTCCATCGTTCTCTGTCCATCTCACACGCACACACACACACACAATCTCATGCCCAGCTAGCCAAGTATGATGGTCTCTCACTCAATTGTAGGCACACGCAGTCCCCCCTATATGTATATGACTATCTAATCTTAGTCTCCATCACAAACATGTGCATGGTCTATCTCGATTTCTCTCGGGGCATCTTTCTATCGCGCACGCACTCCCTCGATCTCCCACCCATATAGCCCCCTCACGATCTCGAGGGGATCTCTCTGTCACAAACACACCCTCTCTCCCTCCCCATGTGTCCATGCCATCCATGTGTCCCTCTCGACCTTTTTTCCTTGTTGGCCAGACCTCTATTGGACATGTGCTACAGGGGTGTCTCTATCCGTTGCAAACAATCACACACCAGCTATCTTCGTGTATCTCCTCGCCTCGCTTTTCCATCTCGGAGATGCATGCGTGATATGTTCACATAAGAAACGAAAAAACACACTCTCTCTCTAATTTATCGTTTGTTGTCACTTTCTCTTTCACACACATACTCTTTTTGCACACTTACTCATTCTCCTTCACACACAGTTGATCTGTCTTGACTGAGGCACTCACCTCCGTCCATAGCACATAGATTTATTGAGAAGTCAAACATCACAAAGTTTGACCATGTACGTGGAGAAAAAGAATTACATCTAGTACGGCAAACATATACCATTAGATTCACCATGAGATGTAGTTTTGTATGATGTATCTTTGGTATTGTAGATATAAATAACATTTGCGTTAACCTGATCAAAGTTTCCAAAGTTTGACTTCTAAAAAATTTACATGCACTGCATTATCGAGCGGATGGAATATCTCTTTCCCCCTCTCAGCTATCTGACGCACCACTCAGCCTTATCGGGGTTCCTCAATCTCTCTCAAACTTTATTGGTCAGTTTGGTTCGTGACCTGACCCTCATGCCTTGATGGTCGGTACTGCCTGGTGTGGACGTGAGATGTAAAATATTTCTGCCTGGCCAGGCTTGTGTGGTGCTGAAGCGTTTGGTTCATGCCTGGGCCAGGCAAAGCATCAACGTCCCATCAATCAACCCATGCATCAATTATTTAATGCTAATATCCATCCATGTTGCTGTTAGCCTCGTGGCTGCACGACCAGGAACGGCTAGGCGTTCGAAATCAGTCGCTTGGCCCAGGCTACTGGCAGTGTCTGGAGTTCAGCCAGGCTAATTAAAGTGCAAGGGAACCCAGCCCAGGCGGGCTTTCTTTTTTACAGGGTAGCAACCAAACAAGCATGCATGAAATCCAGCCACAACCCCAGGACACGCAAAAGATGCTCACGACGCAAGCCAAACGGGCCTTATATCTCCCTGGTTCACACATACACATGTCTCGCTCGCGCTATACTTATAGACCCATCCAACACTCTCCGCCCTTGTTCTCTCTCCATGTGACACGCACCCCCCTAAGTACCATAATCCCTCACTCCATCATAGGCTCTGTTTGGATCCATGGGTTAGAGTTAGTTGGGTTAGTTTGGAGTCAACTAACCCAAAAAGATCCAAACAGGAGGGTTAGTTTAGGTTAGATGCATCTAACCCATCCAAAAAAAACTAACCCATCCAAGAGGTGCTTATTTGGGTTAGTGTAACGCCCCGAGACGAATGCTCCAGTTACCTTCCATTTATCTTAGTTGTTGCCGTGTGTTTATTTTTGTTTGTTGCATTATCATAATTGTTTTGCATATTTTATTCCTACATGTTTATGCCATGATCATGTTGAGTGCCTTGTCATGTGTTTGCTTCTTGCACCATGCTCATTTCACTTGTTATGTTGCATTGTGCCTCTTGTCATCATATTGTATTGTGCCATCTTTGTTTGTTTGCCATGTTCATCTCACTTTGTTATATGTTATATGCTTTGATATGCCTCTTTTCATTTATTGCATCATGATCATCATGTGGGTTGCATTCTTCATATTGGTGTATTGTTGTGTGTGCATCAGTCCTTGTTGTCTCTTCTCTCAAGCCATGCCCATGTATCATCACCTCCTTCTTCCTTCTTATTCCTTACATTTTCGCTAGTGCCATTTTCTGTCCTCCATAAATGTTCATTCTTTCCATAAAAATCATGTACACTGCCTACACCCTCTCTGCCAATTTTTAGCTCATTTGAAAATGTTTTGGTTGGGTTCAAAAATGGCTCAAGTTTGAATTAATTTAATTCAAACTTGAATTATTTTTATATCTTTAAAAAATGTCCAAATCATTTTATTCAAATTTTTCATAAATCCAGGATCTCAAATTTATTTTTGTCTTAGTCTACTTCCTTCCAGATCTTCCTGTGCATTTCTGCTCTTGTTATTCTGTATGAAGAATTAAAGAAAGGAAATGAGGGAGAAAGGAAGGGCAGCCCAGCGAAGCCCACCTATGTTACTTGTTCACCGCAGCCCACCTGAAACTCTTCCAGCCGGCCCAGCCCCTCATCCTGCGCCTACCTGCTCCGTTGCTCGCCGTCTCCCTCTTCTGTCTACAGGAGCGCCCGGCGCTGTCACGCCATGAGCTCACGGACGTCGAGGCCCGGCGCTCGCGCCCCCTTATAAGCAGCGCCTCGCCCCTAGGGTTTCCCTCTTCCCCCCTCAGCCGCCGCCACCTCTATCTTCTTCAATTCGTCTCCTCCTTCGTTCCCAAGTGAGGAAGCAGAGAGAGTTCAGAGAAGAACCACCGAGCGCGTTCCGCCGTCGTTTGTGAGGCCTCCTCGTCGTCTTCTTCAACTTCAAGCAAGGCCAGGAGCAAGAAGGGTCCAAGGATGCCGCGATCTTCTTCCTCGACTTCGTCTGCTTCCTCTGCGTCGCCAAGTCACGCGCCTGGCGTCCTTCCCTGCTTCCTTCTTCCTCGGACAGGAACCGCGTCGGGTTCAGAGCTCGTCCGCGTCGCCGCTGGTTCATCTCCGTGGCCGTCTGCGTGTCCTAGGGTGAGCTAGGTATACCTACTTCCCTCCTTCTTCTTCCTGTCGCGTTTAGGTCACCGGAGTCACTACTAGATCCATGCCATCGTCGTGCCCTTGCTGCTCCGGCGAATCTCTAAAACTTTCAGAGAAACGCTGCCGTGCCCCATCGGATCTTGTCCCCGCTCGCCTCGCTCGGTCACCTGCTTTGCTTCACCTCGTCGCCTCGCTGCAGCCTTGCCTCAAGTGCCATACGCAGGCCTGATGCATGCCTACACGCCCCACCGTGGCCGTGGCCGTGGCCGAGCTCCTCGACCTGCAAGCCCGGCCCTGTATCTCTGTCTTGCTCCGCTTGGTTCAGATCCAATGCATGCATCTTCAGCGAGTCCACACGCATCACCAACACCCGTAGAAGCCCCGCAACACACGTGCATCTCGCTCGCGAGCCCCGTTGCCTGCTTCAACCTGTAACCACCATGATCGAGCCAAGCTCCTGCTCGTCCTCGGTTTCCAGTACCCGTAGCCTTGTATGCGCATCCCGCAGCAGCCGCCGCTTGGTTCACCTGCACGCACACCCTTTTACGCACACCCGCTGATGCCTAGCAGCAGAGATCGGCGCTGCGTTCACTCGCCGATGCCGTGAGCTTTCTCGGCGTAGCCATGGCTGAAGCTTGCCATTTCTGTTGTTTGACCATCAAGGAATCACCTCGTAGTGCACACAACACACGCACCAGCCCAACTGGTTATTCCTCCCCTTTGTAACCCAGGCGACCAGGGATCAAATCCCCACGGGCGTAACACTCTTTTCCATCAATTTTTGCCTTACCAGGTCAAGCTTGTTCATGTTAGATCAAGTCCAGTTTCCATCACAAACATCTTCTAGGCGGGATGGTCAGCGCGCCAGTTTTCCTCATGGTTCGAGTCCCAGCAGCCCCAATCTGTTTCCTTTTATTTTTCTGCACACACACTCAGCCGCTGGGCCAAATCTCCTCCTGGGCCGCTGCACTGTGTTGCATTCGGCTCACGTAGTTTGTTTTTCCTTGTCTGTGGTTTTAGTATTTTCCAAGCGCATGCATAATTACATTACTGCCACTGTTTTGCATTGTTAATTACTAAATATGCATGCATCCAAATTAAACAAACTATATATGTAAAATGCTTAGAATTTTATGTAGTTTCACAATATGCTGCTTTCATCCATGTTTAAAATGATTAAACCTGCTGTTTGCATTAATTTGCATAAATACCATGCTAAAATGATTTAATTCATAATTAAATAACCGTAGCTCGGTTTTAAATGAACTTTATATGTAAATGGGGTGGAAAATGCATAGATTAACTTGGTGCACTTTGTTATACTGTTTAACAATTTTAAAATATGTTTTAGGGCAGAACCGTAGCTAATTCAAAATATGGACATGAGGATTTTCCGGAATTGTTGTTTGTTGTTTCCGGCCTCATTTAAACTTGCCTAAATAGTTGGTTTAATTATGCTTCACCTCTTGCCATGTTTAATAACATTTAATATTGTTGGGTACATAAATGAGAGCAAACTAAATAACTTGAATGTGGTGTTTCGTCAATATGCAACTCGTTGCATATTGAGCTCCATTTAACTTGTAGTATTGCTTGTTGCACTTTGCCATGCCATGCCTCATTAAACCGGACATGCACCATACTTGATTGTGCATCATGCCAGGATTATTCTTGTGTGTTTACCATGTTGTTTGTTTCTTTCCAGTGTTGCTTCTTAGTTCCGGTAATGTTGCGATTGTGAGGATTTGTTCGACTACTCCCGTTCGTCTTCTTCTTGGACTTGTTCTTCTTCCTTGCGGGATTTCAGGCAAGATGACCGTCACCTTGGATCTCATTACTATCATTGCTATGCTAGTTGCTTCGTTCTGTTGCTATGCTGCGCTACCTATCACTTGTTCTTCAAGCTTCCCAAATTGCTATGTCAGCCTCTAACCTTTTCACCCTTCCTAGCAAACCATTGCTTGGATATGTTACCGCTTTTGCTCAGCCCCTCTTATAGAGTTGTTAGTTGCAGGTGAAGTTGAAGATTGCTCCATGATGGACAGGATTATGTTGGGATATCATAATATCTCTTATTTAATTAATGCATCTATATACTTGGTAAAGGGTGGAAGACTCGGTCTTACGCCTGGTGTTTTATTCCACCCTTGCCGCCCTAGTTTCCGTCATACCGGTGTTATGTTCCTTGATTTTGCGTTCCTTACGCGGTTGGGTGATTTATGGGACCCCCTTGACAGTTCACTTTGAATAAAACTCCTCCAGCAAGGACCAACCTTGGTTTTACCATTTTCCTACCTAAGCCCTTTTCCCTTGGGTTTCCGGAGCCCGAGGGTCATCTTTATTTACCCCCCGGGCCAGTGCTCCTTCGAGTGCTGGTCCAAACCGAGCGATGTCCGGCGCCCCCTGGGCAACCAGGGTCTATGCCAACCCGACGTATGGCTCATCCGGTGTGCCCTGAGAACGAGATACGTGCAACTCCTATCGGGATTTGTCGGCACATCGGGCGGCTTTGCTGGTCTTGTTTTACCATTGTCGAAATTTCTTGTAAACCGGGATTCCAAGACTGATCGGGTCTTCCTGGGAGAAGGAATATCCTTCGTTGACCGTGAGAGCTTGTGATGGGCTAAGTTGGGACACCTCTGCAGGGTTTTATCTTTCGAAAGCCATGCCCGCGGTTATGTGGCAGAGGAGAATTTGTTAATGTCCGGTTGTAGATAACTTGACACCAGATTCGAATTAAAACGCATCAACCGCGTGTGTAGCCGTGATGGTCTCTTTTTGGCGGAGTCCGGGAAGTGAACACGGTTTTGGGTTATGTTTGACGTAAGTAGGAGTTCAAGATCACTTCTTGATCATTGCTAGCTTCACGACCGTTCCGTTTGCTCTCTTCTCGCTCTTATTTGCGTATGATAGCCACCATACTTGCTTAGTTGCTGCTGCAACCTCACCACTTATTCTTTCCATACCCATTAAGCTTTGCTAGTCTTGATACCCATGGTAATGGGATTGCTGAGTCCTCGTGGCTCACAGATTACTACAACAACAGTTGCAGGTACAGGTTATGCGATGATCATGACGCGAGAGCGATGTTTACTTGTTTTGGAGTTCTTCTTCTGCTTTTCTTTGATCAGGGGATAGGTTCGAGGTCGGCAGCCTGGGATAGCAGGGTGGATGTCGTTTGAGTTTCTGTTTGTGTTTCATCCATAGTCGGATGGTGCTCTTATGTAAGATGATGTTGTATTCATGTGGCATTGTATGCCTTTTGTATGTATCCCCATCTATTATGTAATGTTGATGTAATGATATCCACCTTGCAAAAGCATATCAATATGCGGTTCTATCCTTTGTGGGACCTTCGAGTCTCTTTAGGATAGTATCGCATATTGGGCGTGACAGTTAGTTCTTCTCGGGACCACTAATAAACACTTTTTTCTCTCGCTCTCCCCATAGCAGATCCCTCCCCACTTCCTCGAAGCTTCTCATCCTCTCCCTCCCTCCCTGTCGCACTGCCCGTGAAGGTGCCTCGTCGTATCCGCGCTCCATCTAACCCTGCCATCCAAACACCTCTTTACTTAGAGTTAGTTCAGGGTTAGAATCTAACTCTAACCTCTAACTGAGTTAGAGTATCCAAACAGGGCCATAGGCGCAAGCACTCCCCCCCTCCTAAGTATGATTATCTCTTACTAGCCATTAGGAACACACGTATTGTCTCCTTCCATCCATACGTCTATCTCGATATCTCTCGGGGCATCTTCTATCGTGCACACACCTTGTCACTCGATCTCCCACCCATGTAGTCCCATCACGATCTCCAGGGGATCTCTCTATGACAAACATACGCTCTCTCCTCCCCATGTCTGAATTTTCTCCGTACGTCTCTCTCGACCTCTCTCCCTTGTTTGTCAGACCCCTCTTGGCCACGTGCTAGGGGTCTTCCTCTCTCGGTTCCAAACAACCACACACTATCTCCTCACCTTGCCTCCATTGTCGAAGATGCATGTGTGATATGTTTGCATAAGACACGCACGCTTTTTCTCCACTTTTATCGTGTGTTGTCCATGTCTCTTTCACACACGCACACACACTTTTTTCACTCTCTCTCTCTCTCACTCTCTCTCTCATCAGGGACTCTGTCACGTCCATAAGCATATGGATGTTTTGAAAAGTCAAACCACAAAAAAGTTTGACTAGGTATATGTGGAGAAAAACATTTACATCTGGAACGATCATTAGATTCATCACAACATGTACTTACTTCATACTATCATTTATCTTTGGTATTGCAGATATAAGTAATTTCTTTATAAACTTGGTCAAAGTTTCAAAAGCTTGACTTACAAAAAATGTTGTAACTACATTATCGAACGGAGGGAGTAGCTCTTTCTCTCTCTCTCTGCTATCTCTCATGGGCCTCCCCTCTCACTCGAACTCTCTATACCGACGGATTATACGCTCACTGTGTCAGCGTATAGCTCTGTATGTTGTTTAGTTGACCGGTCAACCAATCCACATGCTGCGTTGCCAGCTCGTGTTCTGTATCTTGGTGTGCTGGCCCATGTGGCGGTGGGTGAAAATAAGTAAACTAGAGGCCCATCTGACGCGCGGTGAAGGAAACAAAGTTGAAACCACTCGGGGTAGCACCCCGCACGCTAGTAAATTGAGGGCGCATTGAGGACAAACTTCTTGCGTGCGAAGGACGCACTCGCACACAGTTCACCACTGCGTGGCGGCATGCACAGAAGGACGCACTCACGCACACCCAGCACACAACACACACCAGCACACGTGTACACCGGCGTCGCCGCCGGTTGAGATGGACGGCGAGGCAGCCAACAAGCGGAGGTCGCTCGAGCCAAAACCGCATCCCGTGAGCCTGGACTTCATTAATAGCCTCCCCGACGACATGCTGCTCGTCATCATCGGCCTCCTCCCCACCAAATCTGCCGTGCGGACCGCCCTGCTCTCCCGGCGGTGGCGCCCCCTCTGGCGCTGCGTCCCCCTCAACCTCACCATCGACAGCTGCCTCTGCGACGGGGATTGCAAACGCATGGCCGCAGTCTCTAAGATCCTTTCATCGCACCCTGGGCCAGCCAAACGCCTTGACATCTGCATGTTCAGTACCAACTTCAAGGTCCGACCCAAGTTCGACGAGTGGTTCTTATCCCCCGCCCTAGATCAGCTCGAGGAGCTCAGCTTTGAAGCTGGACGATGTCGCTCTCTGCCGCCGTCCGCGCTCCGCCTCACGCCAATGCTGCGCCGTGCCAGCTTCAGCTCCTCCTATCTTCCCCAGATTAATGCCGCACCCACCCTTTTTCTTCCTTAACTCAAGAAGATCGACCTCTTTGACATTGTCATCTCAAAGAAGGCTATGGAGCACCTGCTCCGCAGCTGTACTGTGCTCGAGTACCTTCGTCTTGAGCAGATCCACGGGTTCATTGGCCTCCACATCGCCTCGATGAATCTCCGATGGATTTATGTGTCTTGCTGGCCCCGTAACAAGACATCAATTGGGAAGAGATCACTCTAGCTGTTCCATGTTATGGTCATTGAGAATGCGCCTTTCCTTGAGAGATTTCTTGTATCGGATCTAGAAGGCCCAACAAAAATCAGGGTCATTGACGCGCCGAAATTGACAGTGTTGGTCTACTCGTCTGCCAAATTCTCCAAACTCTTTATTGGATTCGTAATCATTCAGGTACAACACTCATCTTCTTCTCCGTCTTCTTGAAATTCACATTTTTAAATTTCTTCTTGATGTATTTACGACCGTCTTCCAGAAAAGATTCCCACAAGCTTGACCCAGTCCATGCGCACAGTGAAGATCTTAGCACTAAAATCTATCGGCCCCAATCTGGATCAAGTTGTTGGATTCCTTACATGCTTTCCATGCACGGAGAAGCTACTCATCGAGGTGAAACTTCTTTCCTATTAGTAAACGGTAATCACAACGTAGCTCAATTTTTTTTCGTAATTTTCCAAAATTACGATGACAAGTGTAGTGTTCAAAACTACATCTACGCACTGCACCGAAAGAAATATTTTTAGTATTTTTTCTCACGTGATCACCTTCATCATTTTTATGCGGTACTACTATAGTAGCCTAGGCTAGTCATAGTGGAAAGTAACTTAGACTACTCCGGTAACTCTATGGTTACCCTAAGGGCAAGTACTACCTCCGTCCTGGTTTACTCTTCCAATTTTGTAGTATCAAAATTTGACCATAGATTTAACTGACAAAATGTTAATGCATGTCACTAAGAACTATATCGTTGGATTCGTATTTGAACATAATTTCAAATGGTGTAATTTTTAGTGACATGCATTGGCATTTTCTTAGGTAAATCTATGGTCAAAATTTTATACAAAATACGAGGTAGTATTCCCTCCGTCCCAAAATTCTTGTCTTACATTTGTTTAGATACGGATGTATCTAACACTAAAATGTAACTAGATACATCCATATTTAGACAAATTTAAGACAAGAATTTTGGGACGGAGGGAGTACAAAAGTGGGCTATGTAGGCCAAAACATGTGGCAAATTCACTTGTGATGCATTTGGTATCGATGCCCCTCCATTGCTCACCTGTGCCCCAATCTGGATCACCTACTTTGCTCCGATGCCAAATTAACTCACACAATGAAAAAACACTGCATGGGAGAGAGAGAGGACTGAGGAAATAAAAAAACACTTGTTTGGGAGAGTGAGAGGCTGCTGTAGTTGGTTTGATTGATTTGTTTATACATGTGGGTCTGTGTGCACAGCGGTGCCAACTCTCTCACATCGCGAGAGCGGTGCCAAAATCTTTTGATTTGACATCGATGGGTATTATGTGGCATACTTTTGCGAAATATGGCATCGGCCACATAGTGGAAGGCAACAAATGCCCAAGCTCTTCACGTGCTCCTAGTTAAATGAGAGGAAACAGAAACAGAGAGAGAGAGGGAGAGAGAGAGAGAGTGAAAAAATATCACTAGCCATCGTATGAGCGAATGATATTGGTACCTCTTGATGACACGACAATCTTATGCAGCCAGCTGCTCTAATATGTTCTCTTCTTTTGTAGATAAAAAAATACCCGAAAGTGAAAAATGTGCTGCACTATAACAATCTCATCGAATGCCTTGATCTCCATCTTACAAAAATTGATTTGATCGACTACCGAGGCAGCACATCTGAGATTAAATTGGCCAGGTTCTTTGTTCTGGGGGCAAGTGTGCTCAAGGTAATGAGGTTTGGCGTTCTCTAGCGCAACAATGAATGGCGTGCTGATCACCGCAAGTGTCTAAGCCTAAATGACAAAGTCTCCGCAGAAGCTGAATTTGTTTTTGAAACATCAAGTGGCCAGAGACTCGAAAACTTATTTGCCCATTAGTGACTTGTCAGGGCGGTGGATTTTAGTTTGTACGATAACTCTGCATCCACCTAAAGTAACGGAAGTTCTTACGTGAACTTCCTAGTAATTCCCTCTTCCTAGGTGCAACATTACTCCAAACATTTGTATTATCAGTTTGAAACTTGTAATATTGCCGTGTCCTATTCCCGCGTTTTCAAAATCCTGCGAATCAAACAGGTCCTGAGTTGGTGATGATGTTGTTCCTCCCATCTTTCACTAATAGCCGTCGGATCTAGATCTGACGCATACAAACCAAGCTTCTCCATTTTTGCAAAAAGATGCCCGCACTTGTTCCCTATTTAGAAACAACTCCTTATTTCTCACAATCATCCTTATCTCCTCCCCACCACATCTAGAAGGCCGTGGAAAAATCTGGCGCGATGGCCGCTGCCGGAGCCGTCCACCCCCAATCTTGGTGTTCCGTGCAATGCACGGGCATCTACGCACGGGAAATTATGTCGAATAGGGCTAGTTGTAAGAAGGCTAGCTCTACAGCCATGATGATAGTGACTGCAGACGGTGAGGCTGACTATGGTATGCCGAACACGGCGCCTATACTCAGGTGTCATCTCCAGCGCAGGGTCTTGTCACTTCACTGTGAGGAGCAGCACGTAATAATTTGACCAACGGGTAGTACAGTGCTAGTACTCCTAGGAGTACTACATTGGTAGTACTACTACTAGTACTAGTAGCACCACCGTCTGGATTTAGGAGTACTACCATGTCCATCTGGATTTTAGTATTTGACTAGCAATATCTAGTAATGCATGTCACAAAAAATGTACTACTCCCTCTGTAAATAAATACATGGTGTTTTATTCCTATCGGCGAGAGAACTTAATGTTTTCTTGCTAACTAGAGTCTTAATAGGATTACATGCAATGAACTAAACACTGCATGTCATGTTTGGTAGTCTCAAGTCATTGAAAGCTTGCACGGCCCACATCTCTCATTGGTTAATATGTCACGAAATAAGAAACAAGGAGGGAGTTAATGCACCGTGCCTAAGTGTTTTGGGATTATTTGGTTTTCATAATGTGACTTACACAACATTTTTGTTTACATGCATTAACATTTTATTAGTTAAATCAAAGGTCAAAACTTGGCGCAAAATGCAAAGGGGACCAATAAACCAGTAAACATCAAACTTCTCTCGTTTGGCCCCAACTAGAGGTCCGGTGAGATGACTATACTGCACCGGCATGGAGGGGGGCGCAGCTTCATTGACTTACGGCAACTGCCTTTGGGTGAATGACACGTGGGCCCAGGGGGTGGCTGGCCCACCTATCATACAGCCAAAGGCAGGTGCAGTAGAGGGCCGAGGAGTAGTATGAAATCCTATGCACCTACACACGCTAACCAAGGGCAAGAGTGATCACTCGAATCGCAAGATCAGTTACTACTACCTCCATCCTGGTTTATTAGTCTCCTTTTAATTTGTGCTAAATTTTGACCAAAGATTTGACTAACAAAATGTTGATGCATGTCAACAAAAATTATATTTTTGGATTCGTATTTGAACATAGTTTTCAGTGATATAATTTTTAGTAACATGCGTAAACATTTTGTTAGTTAAATCGGTGGTCAAAATTTGACACGGATTACAATGGGGACCGATGAACCAGGACGGAGGTAGTAGAAGCTAAGCTACACCCATGGAGGCGATGAGCGCGAGCATCAGCCGGCTGTGCCAGATGGTCCACGACGCCGGCCTGCGGCCCGACAACAAGGAACGTCTCCAGGTAGTATTGCTTGAGGCCGGCAGGGTGAGGGGCCGCTTGGACGACAGCTTCCTCTCCTTGTTCGACGAGGTCCTCGTCGGTTTCCTCGACAAGTTCACCGTCGTCAAGAAGCTCGCGGACGACTTTGACGTAAGCCTCCAACCGACGCGCCCAGGCTCTATGATGCCGCCACCCTCGACGGCCACTATGGTGACAACCTCTTCGACGCACTGGTGGCCCTGCGACTGCCCGCCGTTGCGCCGGAGAATGTCCACCTCGAGGTCACGCTCGCCACGCAGCGCCTGGCGCAGCAAGACACCATCGACATAATCACCCATGTCTACGCGCATGCAAGAGGAGGACGATAGGACGTTGGCCTTCTTGGACCGCATGGCAACCTTGGACGACACTATTCAGAAGCACGTTGAGCTCGCCGCCAACGTCGCTGCTCCTCACACGTTGGTTGGTGACCTGGCACACTAGGGCGTGAGGATGTCGTTGATGGATCCGTATGTATTTTTATCTTTCCGTCAAATCCATGTAGTAGTATATCATACTACAGTAATTATCTTACCTTTCGCATCAACTTTATAATTTTCGTACGTACTCCATGCATGAATGGCGCCAGAACCAAACTTCTCATTACTCTAGGCAAAATCGTTATTTTCTATCTATCAATCGCACCATGGAGCAGAACCAAAATTTACAAGTTACGAGTTCAAAAGGAAAAGCCTGCCGTGTTCGCGTCGCACCCCCACACGGTTGGTCCGGCACGCCGCTCAAGCGGGAATGCGTGCGATGTTGCATTTTCACTTACAAGTGGGACCGTAGTTGAGCAAACCGACTATCGACAAACCCCCACCCCGCCCACCGCGCGATGGCCGAGAAAATAGGAGGGAGAAGAGATGGCTGTAGCACAGACTCCAAGAAAATTGGTGTCGGATGGGACTCGTGTGGGTGGCGTGTGACGTACTGCTAGACGTGAATGCTAGTTATGGCCCATGCCACCCCACTATATCGAGCCTATCGAGGTACAGTACGTAGAACAAATTTCCTGCAGTCCGTGCTCAGCACTCCTCTATCTCTCTTCTCAGCCAGCCAGCGGACGCACGGAGCCCATCGTCTATTTGCTCACATGCGGTCCCACAAGTCGGTGAAAACGCAAGCAGACCCACTGAACCTGCACATCTTTCACCTCGACATGCTGGTGATGAAAAACAAATCCAAGAAAGATCTTCGGTGGCCGCTTTTGGAGTTACTCAAGAGTAGTAAGATTCTATTTACAGTTTAACCCAAGATGCACATCTCGTGGCTTCAACTACCACTCTATTTTCTTTCATGACACGACCTGGATGCTGGATGTTCCACGTGTCGGCAAAAGGACGAAGAACCCGACCAAATCTTCGGTTGTGCTCTCGGATTAGACTAGTTGTGCTAACTTAAAATTTTTATTGTGTACTCCCTCCGTTCCATAATACTTGACTTCCATTTGTCCAAAAATGGATGTGCCTATATACTAAAACATGTCTAGATACATATATATTTTGACAAATAGAAGGCATGTATTATGCAACGGAGGGAGTAGAATGGATGCAAGTTTTTGTATTGGGAAGAAGAGTACATCCATATATTGATAGAGCGCAATTTAGTAGATGTTCTATCACTTTTAGCTAGCACAGAGGCTATAGATGAGATTAGTGCACTTGTTGATACTCCTACTTGGTATGCGTGTTGCTGCTTAGACGCAGAGAAAAATGGGCCAGAGGGAGTACTAGAATAGAGGCTAGACATGAGACTAGATGCGAGGAAGCAACGTCTACTTCGTTACACTCAAAGAAGAAAAAAGCACGCAAGATCGAGCCTCCGCAGATCAACAATGAATGCATCGAGAAGGCACTAATCCAACTTACAGGAGTAGTAAAATGTATTCTTGTGGTTCTTGTTTTCTTTGGTCTTGCTTTTCTAGTCAAAATTATCGTTGTAGTTCGTGCAAAACGGAGGTCCGTTTGGGGTCGTGCATTGCAGTTGGCCTTACAAGTGGGACCGCAGTTAAGGAAACCGACTATCGGCAAACCCCCACCTCGCCCGCCGCGCGACGGCTGAGTTAGAGAAACGATGAGGTTGAAGAGATTGCTCTAGCACGGACTCCAAGAAATATGGTGTCAGATGGAAGTCGTGCTGGTGGCGTGTGCCGTACTCCTGGACGTGAATGCTTTTCTGGCCCATGCCACCCTACTACTCCTACTACTTACTAGTACAGTATATAGTACTACTAGTATCGAGGATTCGAGGTGCTAGTTATGTAGTACAATATGGTTACAGTAAAAACACCCGCACGACGCGCGAAGCATGTGAAGCTAGTACAAATAGTGTACTACTATTGTTGATTGGCCTCATCCGATAACCTGTTGCAATGCACGTACAATTATGTATTCGAAAATTTTTTTTTTGCCTCGTCGCACCACTCACTCACAGACGCAACTCGAAAGCCATTCATAAATTTAGTAAGTTTATCACAGGCATATCATTTTATTACATACAACAGGTCATCAACCCACATCGACAACGAGGATACATTATAAATACTAAAGTTTTCACCACACAACAAATAACAAGCAATCAAATGAAATTCAACTCAACCATTCCTCGGCGTTGGAAACGCTTGCTTTGAACCACAACTGATTCTCTGGGACGGGCCATCCACTGTCGATCTGGAGACCAACGCAGGACTGATCATCCAGGCTGAAGCGGCCTACTATATCAGTACCAGGGTAGGGAACCAACCAAATGTTCGAGGTATAGACACAGTTGCTTCTCATAAATGGTAGTAACGTTGTGTCAACAGCAGTTGGATCGACTTTCAATATCATTGGATAGTTTTGTCCAAGGAAGAGCGAGTTTTCTCCAAGACTATCAATTCTGTACCAGGGAGAAGGAGTTGGCGCTAGCACACTAGTATCCATCCCGAATACCATGCAACAGGTGTTGGAATAGGTCCGGGGAGTGCAACCATGGGAGACTACACCTGCTTCCTTAGCAGTAACATCATCAGTGGGCTGTATACACACGCGAAGAGGTGATCCATCGGAATTAGTTGCCAGGTGCCAAATAGTATATGGGCGCTGCTCGTCCTCATGCTCGTGATCATCACCATCATCATCTCCCCCTTGGTTATAAAAATCTTCAAGTATAGGTGGTGGAATGTTCATAGGACCTTGGAAACACAAGAAGAAGGTTAATTAGTAAGGCTGGCCATAGTGGGGGTAACATAAGTAGTATCATGCACTTGGGACTCGCAAACATGCTTATGTGGCAGGCAATTAAGGAAGAGAGAGATGGTTATAGTAACATAGGTAGATACCGTAACATAATAAACATGATGCTACTATGTGTCATGCATGGCAATAAATGAGACCACCTATGATACTAATCTAAGATACTATGCACTATAGAGGTGGTAACATAAACTAGTAACATATGCATGTTACTAGTCTAAGTTACTCCCCACTATGACCAGCCTAAAGGGAAACTTGCTAACCCGCATGCATGTGGATGAAACAATTATAATTACGGTGGAAGACAAACGTACTGAAACAACGAGGATGCCATGCAAAAACAGTGCCACGAGTGGTGGCAGCAAACACAAGGCCCTCGTATTGAATTGCATCACAATACTCATCCGTGTACAAAAACTGATGTTTGAGCAATATCCATCCAGTCAAACCACTGACGACGGCAACAATCTTGTCGAAGATAGCAACAACTTCATAGTTGTTGTAATTCCAAGAGCAGTTGGGGACTCGAGAAATTGCTATCTTCCGTAGAAGACAGTCACCATGATTGTATTTGAACGTGCGTACAATACCGGTGTGCTCAACCTCTGGGAAGTCTGCTGAGATTTTTGGAAGTGGAACCCGGTCACGAGTGTACACATTCACAAGTTCCCACTCGCAGTTGGACCCAATGTAAACAACCCAATCTCCATTTGCGCCTGCCCAAGCCTTGCCCTCAAGCGATGGCATCTTAACATCATACATATCATTATCAAGCGGCATCAACTTGCACAGGGTGAGGCCTCCGTCGTGACGGCGCCAGTCATCAGGGTCTCGGCGAAGAAGATAGGGGAGATCAAACCGCTCCTTGACTCTTGGGTTCCTTGTAATGATGTTATTAGTTGAGTCGAGAATGGGCTTGAACGAACCTGCCATGCTAGCCGAGGTGATGACGTCGCACCGATCAATGAGTTCCTCCACCACGTCATCTTTCAGATCGGGGCAAGAATAACGGGGTCGTTTCCGTCCTGTTCCCTCCATGGAGAAGACGATCAAACAATGGCAGAAGAAAGGGTGAAGGGCTGAAGGAAAATGGAGGAGGGAGAGGAAGAGCATGCGACAACAGTTCCAAATCGAGAGGGAAAGGCGAAGAGTCGATGGACGGTTGCCAGTTTGCCACAGTTCACGAAGGGGCGCCCCGGCCTACACGTCGGTTCGGGAATACTCCTACTACTTGCCGTCGTCTCACTGATATGTGGGACGGGACCACATGTGAACGAAACATGGTGTGTAATTTCTCGTGCAAAATGCGATCTGGCTGCGTTGGCCCGAGGTGCCGCATTAGTTATCGGCTTTATTTTTTTAATGGCGTGCCGTTCAGTTTTGAAGCACGACTAACTGGTACTGTACGCAAAGAAAATATAAACTACTCTACCACTACTCCACCTCCAGTACTAGTAGTATAAAGAAGATATATAGGCTGGAGCTTCAACACTTTCTTGCCAAGGGTGCCCACTTGCTTCTCACACCACCACCCTCTGTCTAGATCTAAAAAAGACGGCCCCTCTCTCCCTCCGCACTGGTGGTCACAGATCCGCCGGGGAAGAAAAGGACGTGCAGCATTGACGCACTCGTCGTCGGCGAGCGAGGTCACGCACTGATGACAAGGCCGTCCTCTCAGACCTAGCGCCCGCGCGGGATCGCTGCCGTAGTGTGTGCGGAGGACGACGACCACGAGCGAAGCCACTTCCCGCCGAACCTCAGGTATGCTACCTCTTTTCGAACCATACCCTTGTTCTATTGCCCCATCTGGCACATCGTTGCATGTGGATCTTTTTCCACTCCACCATCTTCCCAATTTGCTATCCTCTGCTCTGCTGGCCACGCAGACGAAAACCATAATTTGCACTATTAAAGGAAACCCTACTTCATGCAAACTAATGCATGTCTGGGTTGAATAAGGAAAGGAAGGGAGACTGTACTGTCCAAGAGAGTAGGCATCGAACCCGCATCTAGGTTGAAAAGGGGAAAATCAGTAGCTAAGGAACGAGTCTCGTGTCTCTTGGTTGAAGAAGGGTAGAAAGGCATGACAACGCAATAGCGAATGACCAGGTCGATCGGTTTGTTGTCCTCACATAGGAAAAAGGTGGCTAAAGAGAACAAAAATGGGATGTAATCCACATATGCTGCCTGGATATTTGTTGCTCTGGGCAACCATACCTCCCTCACCACTCTGCGTCCATGGAGGTATAGCGTACTGGTGCGCCCAATGTCCGAATGGGCCTCCCATGCTCTTAATGCCACTTTTTTTGCTGTTAGTATAACTCTAGCAGTCAAGTCAAGCAATGCTACTGCTAAAGTGATGCCACATTTAACTAATGCCGCTCTCAGTCTAATGCCACATATAAATTTAAGCAGTGCCATTTAATGTCACTAGATCATTTCAGGGTTAGCTGTTGATTGTGGATGTATTAAAGATTTTTCAGCTAAGGCATTCTAATGCTGTTGCACAGCCAATATACCAACGATGAAACTTGTTACTACCTTCAGATTTTTGCACTATTAATGCTTATAGATTACATACCTCACTTTCATGAGATAAGTTAATTTTTTTGTACAGTGTCACCAAAATTCCAAGGCGCTGATGTCATTTTATTTTGGTTAAACTGCACAGACAATTATGAAGACAAGAGCAAAGGTCAAGAGTGGGCACCTCCTCCTCCGGCTGTTCTCTTGATTTGTTCGATCAAGTTTTTATGTTTGATCGATTATCAAGATTGGGATAGCAATTTTTAAGGCCCCCCCCGGGGTTCGAAATGATATTTACCTTGGAGGTACATGGTTTGCAATTTTTTATACTGTCATTAGTTAATAATGCTAGTTACCTCCAGACTTCTGTATTTGGTTTAATGCTCATGCACAACTAGTATACCAATGCTGAAACTTGTTACCTTTACATTTTTTATTGTTAATTCTTATAGAAACCTTCCAGTGCTAGAGTTTATTGAAATCTATTCAGTAAAACCATTGTACTGTACCCTGTAATAAACTAACTACTCTAGTGTTACACTAGCCACTGGATTAGTGTATATTTTTAGTATTCGAATGGTGTTGCATTAGCGTATGGACATAAATAAAGTGTGGCAAGCTTTCCAAGATATGTTCTCAAGAAAACTACTACCTGTTTTTCTAAATACTAGACGTTTGGGTACTTTAAATTGAACCGCGAAAACGTCTTACATTAAGGAACAGAGGGTGTAGAGTTCAATCAAATTATTCCGGTAAAGCTAGTCACACCTTTGTTAAAATTAATGTTCATTATGTTATCGGAGGAGGTCTGTATGTTTGTCTCTAATGCCTGTCTACTACATACCCGACATCATGATGTAATGTTAAGTCATTTCCTTTTGTACAGTGTAACTAAATTGTCAAGGCAGTGATGTCATTTTATTTTAGTATAACTGCACAAAATTTGCTTAAAAGAAGAGAAAGGTCCGGAATGGCTCAGTTTTTCAGAAAAAAACTATGTATGCCTTCCTGACATCAGCCGCTGTTGCTTTATTTATTCCTTCAAACAGGTGGTTAGAAACAGTCTTGCTACCTTTTCCCATTAAGAAATTGGAATGCTTATATTTGTGAGTCTATGCTTCAACTAGTGCCACTTTTATAGTAATCACACTTTCAGTATCTATGCAAACAAGGATGCTCGATTTTAGTGGAGCTGCACAAAAAGTCCAACTGGTTCAACATTAGGAGCATGTTTTTTCCAAACCTTTATATCCAATTGGTGGCACTATGAGCTGTTCATTACGAAGGTACATGGTTTGCTACTAGCTTGCTACTCTTTTTGTACTGTCATTAGATAGTAATACTAGTGGTTTGCATGTGAATTTATTGGCAGGGTGGACCTACATTGGAGGTGCAGGACAGGATTCAGTGATTGGATGCTCAATTTCGGTTGTATCGATTTCACCTCTTCCATCACTGCGAACATGGTGTGGTATATGTTTACTAGCTGCTTCATATTTGTGCAGACAGAGATGTCTGCCCGTTGCTATTTGGCAAACAAACAAAGTGCCCGCAATTTTGGTTGAACTGCACAAGAGAATAGTATAGTCACTGCATGCAGTGCCATTTGAAAATAGACACAAAGATTGGATAGTCACTTCATGGACTGCAGAAAAGTAGTACTGTACTATTTACTGGCCAACACTTGGTGCTTGACTGCTTTGGTCTGATTATACAATGGGCATCATTTTCCCTAAGTTAAAGTTTGTATTCCGAAAATAGTCTTGCGGTGTGATCGAGAGAAGACCAAATCATATTGCAGTGGATGTTCCTCCATCATGTGTGGTTCATTCTCATGGTTCCAGCTGTTGGTGAAACCACTTACGTTTGCAAGAGGAATTGTAGACTTCACAAACAAATTTGTCTTTCAGTCTGTACTGAATGTTGGCCAATAGAAACATCCATGTTAGTAGGAAGAACAGATGTATTTTCTAGATCTTTGCTTTTGGAGCTACATATTTGTATATGATCTGTGAATCATTGAGATGCATTAACATGTTGATCTTATGTATGGAATCATACTAGTTAGTTTTAGTTGCGACGCAAGATCCGAAGTGGCTGATCTTTGCTTTTGGAGTTACATATTTGTATATGATCTGTGAATCATTGAGATGCATTAATAGTTACTTATTTCTGTTCGCTCAGTGTATACAAGTTACTAATCGATCACTAGCTAGCCTACAAATGCGCTCCTGGCAGTTTTATTTGTGACGCAAGATGCGAAGTGGCAGTTTTTTGAATAAAAATGCCTACCTTTGAAGAAACTGACAAGCTACACTATCGATCCTACATGGATAAAAATGCCTACCTCTGAAGAAACTGACAAGCTACACTATCGATCCTACACGGATAAATAGCGTATCACGCACGTACTATCTCCTTTCCGGTTTGCAGGGCTCAATTCAAGAAACGACCTACTCGATCCTACACAAATAAATAGTGGATCACGCATGTACTAGTACCTCCTTTCCGGTTTGCAGGGCTTAATTCAAACCTCTCACCAACCAAGGTACTCCCTCCGTCCGGGTTTATTAGTCCCGTGAGCAAAGCAGCAAGACCAAGGCATGGCAATAATTAACGGCATGCAGAAGTTTAAGCCTAATGAATTCCAGCAATTTAAGTGGCAGCATGCGTGACCTCGGCTGTGACTCGTTGCATGCTGCTTCGCGTACTGCCTGCGAGCGATTCTGAGTGCCTGCATGCAGCCGGCCGTAATTAAGGCAACAAAATAATGCGAAAAAGATACACTTTAATTGTTGCAGGCTTTTTAAATCCGTGAAATCATTATTGACAAGGAGGGAGATGATTCGAGTGCACTCGTTTGACCGCCATGCCGGCGTGCGACCCAGACGGGATGGGATGACACAGTCATAATTTCAGTTTCCCTAGTTTTCCACGGCAAGCTGGCGTGCTAAGCCATTATGCATTGAATTCCGATGACCGTCGCGCTACCTTCCCCCTATAAGTACTGTTTCCCGGCATTCTCCAGTGCCACCGTGACCCAACTCGCCATATCCTCATAAGCCCCACCAACCCGACGTCGCTCGCCACGTCCGCCATGCCCCCGCCCGTCCGTTGTAGGCGACGCCGGAGGCGGTCACCGCTGGAACTAGTGTTCGGTTTTTCACCGGAAGGCAGACGGAGGGAGGAGGCATTCTATCTATCTTTAAATGGCAATGCGCAGGTCGAGGAGTTTTAGGAGCGCGACTGCATGGCGGAGGAGCAGGAGTTGTTGGAGCGCGACCGCCTGGCGAAGGAGCAGCATATCGCCGATTTGCGCCGCCAGCGGGACATGGAGCAGCAGCGCACCGACGCTCTGAGTCGCGAGCCGAGTGCCCGCAACTGGGCCGACTACATGGAGGCCGGCGCCCGGCAAATAGCCCTGGAGGCTGTCAGGCACGCACGCGTTCGCGACGCCAATTTTTACTACCAGCTCGTCAAGTGGGTTTCCCGCTTGGAAGCCGAAGCTTTGGTGGACCACGCCGCCATGGAAAGGGCCAACGCGTGCAAGCTGTTGGAAATATGCCCTAGAGGCAATAATAAAAGTGTTATTATTATATTTCTTTGTTCATGATAATAGTCTTTTATTCATGCTATAACTGTATTATCCGGAAATCGTAATACACGTGTGAATACATAGACCACAATATGTCCCTAGTGAGCCTCTAGTTGACTAGTTCGTTGTGATCAACAGATAGTCATGGTTTCCTGGCTATGGACATTGGATGTCGTTGATAACGGGATCACATCATTAGGAGAATGATGTGATGGACAAGACCCAATATTAAGCATAGCACAAGATCGTGTAGTTCGTTTTGCTAGAGCTTTTTCAATGTCAAGTATCTCTTCCTTAGACCATGAGATCGTGTAACTCCCGGATACCGTAAGAGTGCTTTGGGTGTACCAAACGTCACAACGTAACTGGGTGACTATAAAGGTGCATTACAGGTATCTCCGAAAGTGTCTGTTGGGTTGACACGGATCGAGACTGGGATTTGTCACTCCGTATGACGGAGAGGTATCTCTGGGCCCACTCGGTAATGCATCATCATAATGAGCTCAAGGTGATCAAGTGTTTGATCACGGGATCGTGCATTGCGGTACGAGTAAAGTGACTTGCCGGTAACAAGACTGAACGAGGTATTGGGATACCGACGATCGAGTCTCGGGCATGTAACATACCGATTGACAAAGGGAATTGTATACGGGGTTTGATCGAATCCTCGACATCGTGGTTCATCCGATGACAACATCGAGGAGCATGTGGGAGCCAACATGGATATCCAGATCCCGCTATTGGTTATTGACCTGAGGTCGTCTCGGTCATGTCTGCATGTCTCCCGAACCCGTAGGGTCTACACACTTAAGGTTCGGTGACGCTAGGGTTATCAGGAAGACAAGTATGTGATTACCGAATGTTGTTCGGAGTCCCGGATGAGATCCCGGACGTCACGAGGAGTTCCGGAATGGTCCGGAGGTAAAGATTTATATAAGGAAAGTGGTTAAACGGACACCGGAAAGTTTCGGTGGCATACCGGTATTGTACCGGGGCCACCGGAAGGGTTCCGGGGGTCCACCGGGTGGGGCCACCCCTCCCGGGGGGCCACATGGGCTGTGTGGGAGAGGGAGCCAGCCCCTAGTGGGCTGGGCACGCCTCCCCACCTAGGCCCATGCGGCTAGGGCAAGGGGAGGGGAAACCCTAAAGGGGGCGCCCCCCTAGCTTGGGGGGCAAGCCTCCCCTCTTTCCCCTCTCCCTTTGGCCGCCGCCCCCCTCTAGGGTTTCCCCTAGAGGGCCGGCCCCCTAGCCCCTTCCCCTATATATAGAGGGGTGAGGGGAGGGCTGCTACACCCCAACTCAAGGCGCAGCCCCTCCCCTCCCCAACACCTCTCCTCCTCCGTACGTGCTCGGCGAAGCCCTGTCGGAGTACTTCTGCACCAACTACACCACGCCGTTGTGCTGCCATTGGAGCTGTCTTCCTCAACCTCTCCTTCCTCCTTGCTGGATCAAGATGGAGGAGACGTCGCCCGTACCGTACGTGTGTTGAACGCGGAGGTGCTGTCCATTCAGCACTTGGTCATCGGTGATCCGAATCACGACGAGTACGACTCCATCATCACCATCCCCTTGAACGCTTCCGCACTTGATCTACAAGTGGTATGTAGATGCAAACTCACTCCCTTGACTCGTTGCTTAGATGAACTCATAGATGGATCTTGGTGAAACCGTAGGAAAAATTTTAATTTTCTGCAACGTTCCCCAACAGTGGCATTATGAGCTAGGTCTATGCGTAGTTCTCTTTGCACGAGTAGAACACAATTTTGTTGTGGGCGTAGATCTTGTCAACTTGCTTGCCGCTACTAGTCTTATCTTGCTTCAGCGGTATTGTGGGATGAAGCGGCCCGGACCAACCTTACACGTACGCTTACATGAGACCGGTTCCACCGACTGACATGCACTAGTTGCATAAGGTGGCTGGCGGGTGTCTGTCTCTCCCACTTTAGTTGGAGCGGATTCGATGAAAAGGGTCCATATGAAGGGTAAATAGAAGTTGACAAGATCACGTTGTGGTTATTCGTAGGTAAGAAAACGTTCTTGCTAGAACCCAATTGCAGCCACGTAAAAGATGCAACAACAATTAGAGGACGTCTAACTTATTTTTGCAGCGATTGATCATGTGATGTGATATGGCCAGAAGTTGTGATGAATGATGGATGATATATTGTGATGTATGAGATCATGTTCTTGTAATAGGAATCACGACTTGCATGTCGATGAGTATGACAACCGGCAGGAGCCATAGGAGTTGTCTTTATTTTTGTATGACCTGCGTGTCATTGAAGAACGCCATGTAAACTACTTTACTTTATTGCTAAACGCGTTAGTCATAGAAGTAGAAGTAGTCGTTGGCGTGACAACTTCATGAAGGCACGATGATGGAGATCATGATGATGGAGATCATGGTGTCAAGCCGGTGACAAGATGATCATGGAGCCCCGAAGATGGAGATCAATGGAGCTATATGATATTGGCCATATCATGTCACAACTATATAATTGCATGTGATGTTTATTATGTTTATGCATCTTGTTTACTTAGGACGACGGTAGTAAATAAGATGATCCCTTATAACAATTTCAAGAAAGTGTTCCCCCTAACTGTGCACCGTTGCTAAAGTTCGTCGTTTCGAAGCACCACGTGATGATCGGGTGTGATAGATCCTTACGTTCACATACAACGGGTGTAAGACAGTTTTACACATGCAAAAAAAACACTTAGGGTTAACTTGACGAGCCTAGCATGTACAGACATGGCCTCGGAACACGGAGACCGAAAGGTCGAACACGAGTCGTATGGAAGATACGATCAACATGAGAATGTTCACCGACGATGACTAGTCCGTCTCATGTGATGATCGGACACGGCCTAGTCGACTCGGATCGTGTAACACTTAGATGACTAGAGGGATGTCTAATCTGAGTGGGAGTTCATTCAATAATTTGATTAGATGAACTTAATTATCATGAACTTAGTCTAAAACCTTTTGCAAATATGTCTTGTAGATCAAATGGCCAACACTCATGTCAACTTGAACTTCAACGCGTTCCTAGAGAAAACCAAGCTGAAAGATGATGGCAGCAACTATACGGACTGGGTCCGGAACCTGAGGATCATCCTCATAGCTGCCAGGAAACAATATGTCCTAGAAGGACCGCTAGGTGACGCTCTCGTCCCAGAGAACCAAGACATTATGAATGCTTGGCAGTCTCGTGGTGATGATTACTCCCTCGTTCAGTGCGGCATGCTTTACAGCTTAGAACCGGGGCTCCAAAAGCGTTTTGAGCATCACGGAGCATATGAGATGTTCGAAGAGCTGAAACTAGTTTTCCAAGCTCACGCCCGGGTCGAGAGATATGACATCTCCGACAAATTCTATAGTTGTAAGATGGAGGAAAATAGTTCTGTCAGTGAGCACATACTCAAGATGTCTGGGTTGCACAACCGTATGACCCAGCTGAATATTAACCTCCCTGATGAGGCAGTCATTGACAGAATCCTTCAGTCGCTCCCACCAAGCTACAAGAGATTTGTGATGAACTACAATATGCAGGGGATGGTAAAGACCATTCCTGAAGTATTTTGTATGCTGAAGTCAGCAGAGGTTGAAATCAAGAAAGAACATCAAGTGTTGATGGTCAATAAGACCACTAAGTTCAAGAAGGGCAAGGGTAAGAAGAACTTCAAGAAGGACACCAAAGAGGTTGCCGCGCCCGGTAAGCCAGTTGCCGGGAAGAAGTCAAAGAATGGACCCAAGCCTGAGACTAAGTGCTTTTATTGCAAGGAGAAGGTCCACTGGAAGCGGAACTGCCCCAAATACTTAGCGGATAAGAAGGCCGGCAACACTAAAGGTATATTTGATATACATGTAATTGATGTGTACCTTACCAGTACTCGCAGTAACTCCTGGGTATTTGATACCGGTGCCTTTGCTCATATTTGTAACTCACAGCAGGGGCTGCGGAATAAGCGGAGACTGGCAAAGGACAAGGTGATGATGCGCGTCGGGAATGGTTCCAGAGTCGATGTGATCGCCGTCGGCACGCTACCTCTACATTTACCCACAGGATTAGTTTTGAACCTTAATAATTGTTATTTAGTGCCGAGTTTGAGCATGAACATTGTATCTGGATCTCGTTTAATACGAGATGGCTACTCATTTAAGTCTGAGAATAATGGTTGTTCGATTTATATGAGAGATATGTTTTATGGTCATGCTCCGATGGTCAATGGTTTATTCTTAATGAATCTCGAGCGTAATACTACACATATTCATAGCATGAATACCAAAAGATGTAAAGTTGATAACAATAGTCCCACATACTTGTGGCACTGCCGCCTTGGTCACATTGGTGTCAAGCGCATGAAGAAGCTCCATGCTGATGGACTTTTAGAGTCTCTCGATTATGAATCATTTGACACATGCGAACCATGCCTCATGGGCAAGATGACCAAGACTCCGTTCTCCAGAACAATGGAGCGAGCAACCAACTTGTTGGAAATCATACATACCGATGTGTGCGGTCCAATGAGCGTTGAGGCTCGCGGAGGATATCGTTATGTTCTCACTCTCACTGATGACTTAAGTAGATATGGGTATGTCTACTTAATGAAACACAAGTCTGAGACCTTTGAAAAGTTCAAGGAATTTCAGAATGAGGTAGAGAATCAACGTGACCGAAAGATAAAATTCCTACGATCAAATCGTGGAGGAGAATACTTAAGTCACGAATTTGGTACACACTTAAGGAAATGTGGAATCGTTTCACAACTCACGCCGCCTGGAACACCTCAGCGTAACGGTGTGTCCGAACGTTGTAATTGCACTCTATTAGATATGGTACGATCTATGATGTCTCTTACCGATTTACCACTATTATTTTGGGGATACGCTCTAGAGACAGCTACATTCACTTTAAATAGGGCACCGTCTAAATCCGTTGAGATGACACCGTATGAATTATGGTTTGGGAAGAAACCTAAGCTGTCATTTCTAAAAGTTTGGGGATGCGATGCTTATGTCAAGAAACTTCAACCTGAAAAGCTCGAACCCAAGTCGGAAAAATGCATCTTCATAGGATACCCTAAAGAAACCATTGGGTATACCTTCTACTTAAGATCCGAGGGCAAGATCTTTGTTGCCAAGAACAGATCCTTTCTGGAAAAAGAGTTTCTCTCGAAAGAAGTAAGTGGGAGGAAAGTAGAACTCGATGAAGTACTACCTCTTGAACCGGAAAGTAGTGTAGCCCAGGAAAATGTTCCTGTGATGCCTACACCAACTGAAGAGGAAAATAATGATGATCAAGGTACTTCGGATCAAGTTGCTACTGAACTTCGTAGGTCCACAAGGACACGTTCCGCACCAGAGTGGTACGGCAACCCTGTCCTGGAAATCATGTTGTTAGACAACGGTGAACCTTCGAACTATGAAGAAGCGATGGTGGGCCCAGATTCCAACAAATGGCTAGAAGCCATGAAATCCGAGATAGAATCCATGTATGAAAAAAAAGTATGGACTTTGACTGACTTGCCCGATGATCGGCGAGCGATAGAAAACAAATGGATCTTTAAGAAGAAGACGGACGCGGATGGTAATGTTACCATCTATAAAGCTCGACTTGTCGCTAAGGGTTATCGGCAAGTTCAAGGGATTGACTACGATGAGACTTTCTCTCCCGTGGCGAAGCTTAAGTCCGTCCGAATCATGTTAGCAATTGCCGCATACTATGATTATGAGATATGGCAGATGGACGTCAAAACGGCATTCCTTAACGGTCATCTTAAGGAAGAACTGTATATGATGCAGCCGGAGGGTTTTGTCGATCCTAAGAATGCTAACAAAGTATGCAAGCTCCAGCGATCCATTTATGGGTTGGTGCAAGCATCTCGGAGTTGGAACATTCGCTTTGATGAGATGATAAAAGCGTTTGGGTTTATGCAGACTTATGGAGAAGCCTGCGTTTACAAGAAAGTGAGTGGGAGCTCTGTAGCATTTCTCATATTATATGTAGATGACATACTTTTGATGGGAAATGATATAGAATTCTTGGACAACATTAAGGCCTACTTGAATAAGTGTTTTTTCAATGAAGGAACTTGGAGAAGCTGCTTATATATTAGGCATCAAGATCTATAGAAATAGATCGAGACGCCTCATAGGTCTTTCACAAAGCACATACCTTGATAAAATTTTGAAGAAGTTCAAAATGGATCAGTCCAAGAAGGGGTTCTTGCCTGTATTGCAAGGTGTGAGATTGAGCTCGGCTCAATGCCCGACCACGACAAAAGATATAGAAGAGATGAGTGTCATCCCCTATGCTTCAGCCATAGGATCTATTATGTATGCCATGCTGTGTACCAGACCTGATGTAAACCTTGCCGTAAGTTTGGTAGGAAGGTACCAAAGTAATCCCGGCAAGGAACACTGGACAGCGGTCAAGAATATCCTGAAGTACCTGAAAAGGACAAAGGACATGTTTCTCGTTTATGGAGGTGACGAAGAGCTCGTCGTAAAGGGTTACGTCGACGCTAGCTTCGACACAGATCTGGATGACTCTAAGTCACAAACTGGATACGTGTATATGTTGAATGGTGGAGCAGTAAGCTGGTGCAGCTGCAAGCAGAGCGTGGTGGCGGGATCTACATGTGAAGCGGAGTACATGGCAGCCTCAGAGGCAGCACATGAAGCTATTTGGGTGAAGGAGTTCATCACTGACCTAGGAGTCATACCCAATGCGTCGGGGCCGATCAAACTTTTCTGTGACAATACTGGAGCTATTGCCCTTGCGAAGGAGCCCAGATTTCACAAGAAGACCAGGCACATCAAGCGTCGTTTCAACTCCATCCGTGAGAATGTTCAAGATGGAGACATAGAAATTTGCAAAGTACATACGGATCTGAATGTCGCAGATCCGTTGACTAAACCTCTCTCGCGAGCGAAACATGATCAACACCAGAACTCTATGGGTGTTCGATTCATCACAATGTAACTAGATTATTGACTCTAGTGCAAGTGGGAGACTGTTGGAAATATGCCCTAGAGGCAATAATAAAAGTGTTATTATTATATTTATTTGTTCATGATAATAGTCTTTTATTCATGCTATAACTGTATTATCCGGAAATCATAATACACGTGTGAATACATAGACCACAATATGTCCCTAGTGAGCCTCTAGTTGACTAGTTCGTTGTGATCAACAGATAGTCATGGTTTCCTGGCTATGGACATTGGATGTCGTTGATAACGGGATCACATCATTAGGAGAATGATGTGACGGACAAGACCCAATATTAAGCATAGCACAAGATTGTGTAGTTCGTTTTGCTAGAGCTTTTTCAATGTCAAGTATCTCTTCCTTAGACCATGAGATCGTGTAACTCCCGGATACCGTAAGAGTGCTTTGGGTGTACCAAACGTCACAACGTAACTGGGTGACTATAAAGGTGCATTACAGGTATCTCCGAAAGTGTCTGTTGGGTTGACACGGATCGAGACTGGGATTTGTCACTCCGTATGACGGAGAGGTATCTCTGGGCCCACTCGGTAATGCATCATCATAATGAGCTCAAGGTGATCAAGTGTTTGATCACGGGATCATGCATTGCGGTACGAGTAAAGTGACTTGCCGTTAACAAGACAGAACGAGGTATTGGGATACCGACGATCGAGTCTCGGGCATGTAACGTACCGATTGACAAAGGGAATTGTATACTGGGTTTGATCGAATCCTCGACATCGTGGTTCATCCGATGACAACATCGAGGAGCATGTGGGAGCCAACATGGGTATCCAGATCCCGCTGTTGGTTATTGACCTGAGGTCGTCTCGGTCATGTCTGCATGTCTCCCGAACCCGTAGGGTCTACACACTTAAGGTTCGGTGACGCTAGGGTTATCAGGAAGACAAGTATGTGATTACCGAATGTTGTTCGGAGTCCCGGATGAGATCCCGGACGTCACGAGGAGTTCCGGAATGGTCCGGAGGTAAAGATTTATATAAGGAAAGTGGTTAAACGGACACCGGAAAGTTTCGGTGGCATACCGGTATTGTACCGGGGCCACCGGAAGGGTTCCGGGGGTCCACCGGGTGGGGCCACCCCTCCCGGGGGGCCACATGGGCTGTGTGGGAGAGGGAGCCAGCCCCTAGTGGGCTGGGCACGCCTTCCCACCTAGGCCCATGCGGCTAGGGCAAGGGGAGGGGAAACCCTAAAGGGGGCGCCCCCCTAGCTTGGGGGGCAAGCCTCCCCTCTTTCCTCTCTCCCTTTGGCCGCCGCCCCCCTCTAGGGTTTCCCCTAGAGGGCCGGCCCCCCTAGCCCCTTCCCCTATATATAGAGGGGTGAGGGGAGGGCTGCTACACCCCAACTCAAGGCGCAGCCCCTCCCCTCCCCAACACCTCTCCTCCTCCGTACGTGCTCGGCGAAGCCCTGTCGGAGTACTTCTGCACCAACTACACCACGCCGTCGTGCTGCCATTGGAGCTGTCTTCCTCAACCTCTCCTTCCTCCTTGCTGGATCAATACGGAGGAGACGTCGCCCGTACCGTACGTGTGTTGAACGTGGAGGTGCTGTCCGTTCAGCACTTGGTCATCGGTGATCCGAATCACGACGAGTACAACTCCATCATCACCATCCCCTTGAACGCTTCCGCACTTGATCTACAAGTGGTATGTAGAAGCAAACTCACTCCCTTGACTCATTGCTTAGATGAACTCATAGATGGATCTTGGTGAAACCGTAGGAAATTTTTTAATTTTCTGCAACGTTCCCCAACACGAGCAATGTGCCCTATCGCACCTCTGGCAAGTCCGAGGCGAGGTGCAGGACGCCGGTGCCGGCATTTAGCGTGTACCGCCGGCATCGTCTAGTTAGCTAAGAGTAAGTTAGTACTTGTCTAGTGGGAGTAGATAGTTAACTTGGCTATGATGATTGTCAACGTGGAAGTTCAGTACTCTATATGTGGATCAGACCTGTTACTTTGCTCTGAATGTTGAACTTTCCATTTGAACATATGGAATGGGCTGTTATTTTTTTTAAATAGGTTGTATGTGTCCTCCACGGGTTTAGAGGCTGACTTGTGGGCCTAGCAAGTTGACGCGTACACAATCAGGAGATGATTATACGTGGAGAGGATGACAGCAGGGACCCGCCAAGGTCATCGCAGTACGCAAGCAAGTGCCTCCTTATTTCAAGCCAATAAATAAAATGGCTCCTCCTAGTGGATTTCTGACATCTGGGTCCCATGCCATTGTCAACATAGTCAATAAACGAGAGAATTGCACAACGAGCGGCTGACACCAGGGACCCAGCAGCTCACCCAGTTATTTTTGTTTTGGGTTAATTTGATAAATACCTCCGAGAAATGCCACTGCAATTTCCAAACTTTGAAAAATGCCATTTCATGCCATTTCTAGTGGCATTTTTTGAATTCTGGAGTGGCATTTTTCAAAGTTTGCAAACTGCAGTGGCGTTTTTCAAAGTTTGCAAATTGCAGTGGAATTTTTATGAATCGCCATAACTGGAGTGGCATTTATCTAATTTGTTTTTGAGACGGAATCAGGGTGTCAACTGGGCTGTCCGGGACACTCTGGCCTGTCTAGACAACCTTTTCTTTTATGTTTACCACAGACCAGCCCAGTAGTTTTTTTCTTTTTGAAAATGGCTAGCCCAGTTTTTTTGTGATTTGTCAAGTAAGTCACTTTATCAGGCATGTTGGGCTAGACGAGGAGAGCTTCATTCGGCTGGCCGAGAAAATGGCCTATCAGTAATGAGAAATGGGCTGTACATTTTTAAAACACATCAAACCGACAATTAGTTTCAAATATCTTTTTTTCATTTCGAGATTTTAAATTGCATTGATTTTTATGTGTGGACAATTTATTGGATTTTATATTGATATACATTTATTTTTAAAATCAATCTGAATGTGACTCGAAATTTCGGGATTAAAAACAGTTCAGATCGCACCGACATATGCAAAATTTCGTATAATTTTTTAACCGTGGCCACAATATGGGCTGTAATGCTAACAAAAAGAATATGGGCTCCAAAAAAACCCGTAAGAATTAGCAAATGGGCTGTAAACTATTTGAAATAATGGCAGGTGGGCTGTATGCTGTTTTCCACAGATTTGAGGCTTTCCACAGATGGCCTGTATACTGTTGGATGTCCATCCAACGGCCGTCGTGCTTCTTCAATCTCTGCTCTTCCTGCTCCAGCCGCTCAAACAAGCGCCAGCTGGACTGCCTGCTCCCTCCTCCCCGCGGCCTGCTGTGCTGCCGTGCAGGCCTCACCGCCCCACCATACTCCCATCGCTGGTCTAGCTATCCCTCTACTCACCCTCAGTCCCACACATGCTGTTATTCTCCGGCGACGGCAGACGAACCAGTAAACCCTCGTACTCCTCCGCGTGGGAAATAACTGCCGAGTATTCCCTGGCTCCGTGTCGTTCCCTTCCTAGGCCTCGCCATCGTCCACTGCCCTGGTGCTCTCGGCGCGGCCTGGTCAACGTGGTCAATGAACGACATCCATCAGAAGTGGACTGTACGTGGAGAGGCTGACAGCTGGGTCCACGGCCGCACGCAAGGAAATGCCTCCTTATTACGTGCAAAATAATGATTCCTCCACTTGACATATGGGACCTACCGAAAGGGCTTCTGTATTTCGCGAGAAAAAATGTTACCGCCGCTGACAGCTCGGACCTACCAGCTATATCTTCGCACGCAAGGAAGTGCCTCCTTATTACGCCCAAAAAACAAGAATACTCCCCCTGCTAGCTGGGACCTAGTATAGTGGGCCTACTAAGTTGACGGGGACGAAGGGCTTTGTCAACTTAGTCAATATGCACGATTCTAGCTCGACTGACCGTACGATGTCCATCCAATGGCCGTAGTGCTTCTTCAACCTCTGGTCTTCTTGCTCCAGCCGCCCAAAGCAGCACCGGGCGTGCCGCCTGCTCCTGTCTCCTGTGGCCGGCTGTGCTACCGCGGAGGCCTCACCGCCCCCATACTACTCCCACCATTGGCCAGGCCATCCCTCCACTCCACTCACCCACACCCCCTGTTATTCTGCGGCAACGGCAGCGCAGCCGAACCAGTGGACCCTTGCACTCCTCTCTGCGTGGGCATCCACTACCGCGTCTTCCCCGGCTCTGCGTCGTCCCCTTCCTAGGCCTCGCCGTCGTCCACCGCCGTGGTGCTCTCGGCGCGGCGTGGTCAATGTGGTCAATGACCGAATTCCATCGGAAGAATACTATACATGGAGAGGCTGGCAGCTGGGTCCACGGCAACCGCAAGGAAGTGCCTCCTTATTAGGCGAAAAATAATTATTCCTCCACCTAAAAGCAGGGACCCACCGGACGGGCCACCAGTATTTTGCAAAAAAACGTTTGCCCCTGACTGCTGGGACCCACTCGACGGGCCACCGTATTTCGTGAAAAAACGTTCCCCCTGCTATCAGCTCGGACCCACCGGAAGTGCCTCCTTATTACGCACAAAAAAAATGAATACCCCCCCAGCTAGCTGGGACCCACCTTGGTGGGAGGCTGACTTGTGGGCCTACTAAGTTGACGGGGACGGAGGGCTTTGTCAACTTAGTCAATATAAATGATTCTAGCTCCAGTGACCGTACGATGTCCATCCAACGGCTGTAATGCTTCTTCAACCTCTGGTCTTCTTGCTCCAGCCGCCCAAAGCAGCACCGGTCGTGCCGCATGCTCCTGCCTCCCGTGGCCGGATGTGCTGCCACGGAGGCCTCACCGCCCCCTACTATTCCCACCGCTGGCCAGGCCCTGCGGCGATGGCAGCCTCACACCGTAGCCAAACCAGTGAACCCTCGTACTCCTCTCGGCGCGGGCTTCCACTGCCGCATCTTCCCCGTCTCCCCGTCGTCCCCTTCCTAGGCCTCGCTGTCGTCCACCGCCCTGGTGCTCTCGGCACGGCGTGGTCAACATGGTCAAGGAACGATTTCCATCGGACATGGACTGTATGTGGAGAGTGATGGAGTCCTGGATTAGGGGGTGTCCGGATGGCCGGACTATGACCTTTGGCCGGACTCCCGGACTATGAAGATACAAGATTGAAGACTTCGTCCCGTGTCCGAATAGGACCTTCCTTGGCGTGGAAGGCAATCTTGGCGATTCGATATGAAGATCTCCTCCCATTGTAACCGACTCTATGTAACCCTAGCCCTCTCCAGTGTCTATACAAACCGGAGAGTTTTAGTCCATAGGACGAACAACAATCATACCATAGGCTAGCTTCTAGGGTTTAGCCTCTCTGATCTTGTGGTAGATAAACTCTTGTACTACCCACATCATCAATATTAATCAAGCAGGAGTAGGGTTTTACCTCCATCGAGAAGGCCCGAACGTGGGTAAAAACACCGTGTCCCTTGTCTCCTGTTGCCATCCGCCTAGACGCACAGTTCGGGACCCCCTACTCGAGATCCGCCGGTTTGGCACCGACATTGGTGCTTTCATTGAGAGTTCCTCTGTGTCATCACCGTCAGGAAGGAAAAGACGGCGCTGTTGCTAAAGGAGCTTTGGCTATCGGCCAAACTCTCCGGCTAGGCAGTTTTTTGATGAACGCCTGTTCGGCCGCCGCGCCGACGATGACCTCTTGGGTCATCGAAAGCAATCTCCACATCAGCTTGGAACTTGCTGAGCAGTTAGATCTGATGGAGCTCTCTTCCCTAAACGAGCTCTTGGATCGCATCGCCGCCCTGGGAGTCGCTACAGATTATGGCTAGGTTGGGCTTAAACCCGATCAGAGAGAGATTGACTCTCCCCAGGTCACCCACCACGTTGAAGTGGTGGAAGAACAATGGGGGGAATCTTCGCCCATCCTAAGGACCAGATGTGTCCAGATTCCTGATCCCTCCAAGCCGGACATCCACGGAGGGGAGGACATCGCCCAAGCTCTGAACCTAAAGTCAGGCAGCGGGCCTAATTCATTGAATAACGTCCAAGAAAACAAGCTTCCGAGTTCGGAAATTTCTTGGCCCCTGAGTCTTAGATCGGGCGAGGTTCCGGATTTAAATCCACCCGCCCACCCAAATGCAAGGGATCTATCCCAAATTCGGCAAGAGCCCGGGGAAACAGTACACCATTACTGGGCCAGATTCCTCCTGGTTAGGAACATGATAAAGGACTGCTGCGGGAGGGATGCAATTTCATTCTTCTGTAACAACTGCATTGACATCGGAATCCTCAACGCCATAAGTCGCCGCGACATTACACGCTTCTCCGACTTGACATCCATAGTACGAAAGTACTGTGCGACAGAAAGCGTTCGAAAAACCGAAACAAAATTCTGGGACAATCCGACCCTGAATACAATCCCAGTCCAAAACAAAAGGGCGCATTATCGCCAGGCACCTGAGCCAAACAACAAAAACCAAAAACCCTCTATAGGGTATGGAACCGTACTGGAGGGATGGCTCAATGGACCCTGTAAAATTCATAGTACAGAGGAAGTCACACCAACTCACAGCCTTAGAGCATGCTGGATACTCCGGCAGGTGGCCAGAAGTGGCGAGGAGCTTCTAACTCCAGAATCCGCAGAGCACCACCCCAGAAACGCCAGTACGGTGTCAACAGTCTTCGAGACTTTCGCATCAAACAATGCGAGGAAACGAATGCTCCGCAGCCTTACCGAAGTCTACCAAGTAGCGACAATAAAACCCATGGAGTGACAAGGCTATTACCTTTAATGCCAGTGACGAACCTAAATTCCGGACAGCCCGAGCACCAGCCGCGCTGGTCCTCAGTCCGATAGTGGACGGCTTCCGGCTTACAAAGGTACTCATGGACGGTGGCAGCGGATTGAACCTCATCTATGAGGAAACCCTGCGAAAAATGGAAATAGACTGGAGCCGCATCGAGCGAAGCAACACAACCTTTAGAGGAACAATCCCCATCCGGGAAGCGTGATGTTCAGGGAAAATCACACTGGATGTGGTGTTCGGCACGCTGGATAATTACAGATCCGAGGAGGTCACATTTCAAGTGGCCCCGTTCAGCAGCGGATACCACGCCCTGCTAGGGCGAGAAGCATTCAGAATTTTTCAAGCTATACCCCATTACGTGTACATGAAGCTCAAAATGCCCGGACCCAATGAAATCATCACTCTTGCTAGTGATCCAGACACAGCGCTCCGCGCCGAAAACAAGACAGCCGCACTGGCCCTCGAGGCATTATCCGAAGCCCTGGTGGCCGAGGAACTAACTGTGTTGCGCTCCATGGTGGACAGGGATGACGTGATACTCGACAAAAGATCCAAGTCCACCTCCTTCAAGCCGGCAAATGGAATAGTCAAGTTCCAAGTCCATCCAACGGACACTACAAAAACGGCCTCCATCGGGGCACAACTAAACCCTGATATAGACGCTGCACTCAGAGAATTCCTACGAGAAAATTGGGATATTTTTGCCTGGCACCCTTCAGACATGCCAGGAATCCCACGCAGGCTGGCCGAGCACAGCCTGAACATCCTAAAAGGATTCAAGCCCGTCAAGCAGACTCTTCGGCGTTTCTCCGAACCTAAGAGACAAGCCATGGGAGAGGAGCTAGCCAAACTACTGGAAGCCGGATTCAACAGAGATATAAAACATCCGAACTGGCTAGCAAACCTGGTGATGGTACCAAAGAAGGACAAATCCTGGCGCCTATGCGTCGATTTCAAAGACCTAAATAAGGCCTGCCCAAAGGATCCCTTCCCCCTCCCCCGCATTGATCAAATCATCGACGCCACTGCAGGACACGATTCATTGTGTTTCCTCGATGCATACTCTGGCTACCACCAAATCAAGATGGCAGAGTCAGACCAAGCCACAACGGCATTCATCACCCCATACGGCCCATTCTGCTTCAACACAATGCCCTTCGGGCTCAAAAACGCCGGCACAACATATCAGCGCATGATTCAGACATGTCTGGCCAACCAGATCGGCAAAACGGTTGAAGCGTACGTGGATGACGTGGTCGTCAAAACCAAACACGTCGAAACTCTAATAGACGACTTGAGGCTCACGTTCAATAACCTCCGAACATATGACATTAGGCTTAACCCGGAAAAATGCGTTTTTAGCGTACCAGCCGGAAAGCTCTTGGGCTTCATTGTATCCGGTAGAGGAATTGAAGCAAACCCAGCCAAGATCCGAGCCCTGTCACAATTGGATATTCCAAAAGATCTCAAGCAAATACAAAAATTGACTGCATGCATGGCGGCTCTAAGCCGCTTCATCTCCCGCTTGGGGGAAAAGGCATTACCCCTTTACCGCCTCCTCCAGCGCACCGAACACTTTGAGTGGACGGATGCCGCCATGTCCAGACTCAAAGAAATAAAAGCCATACTGGCAACAAACCCTATCCTGGCCGTGCCGAACATCGGCGAACCAATGTTGTTATACATAGCGGCAACTCACCAAGTTGTAAGCGCAGTCCTTGTTGTCGAAGGAGAAACGGAAGGACACAAATTCCCTGTCCAAAAACCAGAGTACTACGTGTCCACTGTCCTCACTCCATGCAAGTCCTGGTACCCGCATTACCAAAAAATAGCATACGTAGTGTTCATGGCATCCCGGAAGCTACGACACTACTTTCAAGAGTGTTCGATAATAGTAGCCTCCGAAGTACCTCTTAACGATATCATAAACAACCGCGACGCAATAGGCCGGATTGCCAAATGGGCCATTGAGCTCCTCCCATTCGACATAACATATAAGCCACGACGAGCCATCAAGTCGCAAGCCTTGGACGACTTTGTCGCTGAATGGACTGAAGCCGAACTCCCTAAAGAGTACGACACATATTCCAATTGGACCATGCACTTTGACGGCTCCAAAATGCTGGCGGGCCTGGGGGCTGGCGTCGTCCTGACATCCCCAACAGGAGATACAGTCCAATATGTACTCTAGATAATGTATACAGACTCCAACAATGCAGCCGAATACGAGGCCCTTCTACACGGCCTCCGGATGGCAGTCTCCATGGGCATTCAACGCCTAGAGGTGCGCAGGGATTTGAACCTCGCGATATCCCAAATAAACAGAGACTTTGACGCCAAAGATCCGAAAATAGCAGCTTACCGCAACACCGTCCTAAATATATCAGCTCGGTTCGAAGGGCTGGAATTCCACCAAATAGCCCGGGAAAATAATCAGGCAACAGATGTCCTGGCACGCATCGGCGCAAAGCGCGATGCAGCCCCCCCAACATTTTCCTGGAAAGGCTATTCAAGCCATCCGTACAATGGGAAGGGGAATCCAGAATTAACAATCCAGACCAGGCCGCATCACCTGACCCCGAACACCCTGACACAACGGAAGACTCCGTCAATGAAGTCACACCCTCAGCCCACGCAATAATGGCAGTAATTGCCTCATGGACAGAACCATTCTTAGCCTACATAACTAGGCAGGAACTCCCCGAGGACCAAAATGAGGCACGCTGCATAGTGCGGCGATCTAAAGCCTATAAAGTCCATGAAGGAGAGCTTTATAAGAAAAGTACCACCGGAGTCCTTCAAAGGTGTATCTCCGAAGAGGAAGGGCGGAACCTTCTGGCGGAAATTCACACCGGACTCGGCGGTCACCATGCCGCAGCCCGAGCCCTTGTGAGCAAGGCCTTCCGTACCGGATTTTATTGGCCGACGGCCCGGGCAGACGCTCAGGACTTAGTCCAGCGATGCGTCGGTTGCCAATTATTCGCTAATCAAAGCCACATGCCGCCTACCGCCCTACAAACCATAACCATCACCTGGCCTTTTGCGGTCTGGGGGCTTGACATGGTTGGACCCCTTAAAGGAGGAACCCACAAGCAAAAATATCTACTTGTCATGGTGGATAAATTCACCAAATGGATAGAGGCCAAGCCTGTTAAGACGGCCGAATCCGGACCGGTGATAGACTTCATATCCGGGGTTGTGCACCGTTACGGCGTCCCCCACAGCATCATTACTGACAACGGCACAAACTTTACGGCCGATGAAGTTAAACTCTGGTGTAAAAACATGGGCATTAAGCTCGATTACACTTCAGTCTCTCACCCACAAACTAACGGTCAAGTCGAGCGAGCCAACGGTCTAATCATGAGCGGCATCAAACCCAGATTAGTGCGATCCCTCACGGAATCTAACACGCACTGGGTAGAGGAGCTTGACTCCGTACTCTGGGGGCTGCGGACCACGCCGAATCGCACTACCGGATTCACACCATTTTTTATGGTATACGGCGCAGAGGCAGTCCTGACCTATGACATAATTCATGACTCATCTCGCGTGCGCATGTACGAAGAAAGAGAAGCCGAGCTCAATCGATAGGACAGCTTGGACGCATTGGAAGAGGAGCACGACGTGGCGAAGGCCCGTTCCACATTCTATCAACAGCAGGCTCGAAGATATCAAAGCAGAGAAGTACGGGCCAAAACTTACAATGTTGGCGAACTAGTTCTACGCCTGCCGGACAAGAAAAAGGACAAACTCAAACCCAAATGGGAAGGTCCCTTCACAATCGACCAAGTCCTGACTGGTGGAGCATACCGTCTGCGAAATGCATCGGACAACCGACTCGAGCCGAACCCAAGGAACGCAGCATGCCTACGAAGATTCTACGCCTAGCGCCGGACTCTATGTTCATCTCCTTCCTCTATCACCTTCCTTGTTTTAAATTTAGCTGCCTGGTTTTTTTCCCTCCTACTTCCTCCCTTCTTTCTCCCAAGCCTCTAGGGGCTTGCTTGCGCGATTGTTCGCTCATAATTGACGCGCTACCCGCGCTCATTATACCTGGGGGCTTCTTTATCAGAAGCTTATATACACGGGCCTCATGCCCAAAACATGTGTGACACTTCCGCATGAACCTTTTATGCACCATTATATGCATCGATATGACTTAAGTTTTGGCCAAGCTGGGTTGCCTGGCTCCTGTGCTTACCCCTACGTTCCCGTTTGTTCGGCTAGGTGGTAAAGGGAGCACCTCTGCGATTGTTACCGCCGGGTCAGCCGAACGTGTACCTCAGACTTGGTGAAGCCGAAAGCTAGCGTTCTTAAGGGAATATTAGGTCGGTGAACTAAAAGATGATTTTTTTTCTATTTATCTGCCCCCAGATGCTTTTCTGCTTTCTTTTCGCAGTCCGGACATGCACTTTAGGGCATGCCTCCCAGGGAAAGGAACCCCTAACGGAACTATTCTCCCTGGAAGATGTTTCTTACTAACCATGTAATATAACATAACTAGTTGGGCACTTGTCTGCTAAAGCACTTATGACCCCTACGCCTGGTCTCCATGCATGCCCCGGTTCTTACATAACCGAGAGGGTATTCGGACACACTCCGGACTATCGGGTCCAGAGGTTGAAGCGAAAAGGTCCGCAATGACAAACGATCTACAATCCGGCTAGAAGGCATTTTACATGTCATTTTAAATTACATAGTCAATTTGACTAGGTATATTCTTCTTCAATACCATCCAACAGGCTGTCTAATTTACAGTCCTGTTGAGAATACTTGGCAGCCAGCTCTACCTGGCCATACACTAAACTGACAGGGATCTCCTTTCCGTCAGGCCCCACAGGGCCGACCTCGGCCATGTGGTTCGGGTCAGCCTTCATGTACCGAGTCTTCACCATGGCCCAGGCCTCCCTGGCACCTTGACGGCAGGCCGATATCTTCCACAACCGGAAGCGCTGCCGCACTCCCTCCAGCTTCTCTGCAAGCTCTCCAAGGCCTTCGGGCATGGATAGGGATGGCCACATAGCCTGGACGACGCCTTGCATCGCCTGCCGAACTCGTTCGTGCAGTTGCAACAGCTCGGGAAGAAGGTCCCCCGCTGAACCGGGCATTTCCTTCGCAGGACGACCTGTCAGCATATCTGCAGACATAGTCTGTCAATCGACTTCCTCGCCGAACTCTTTTTTCGAAGATTCGTTTAAGCACTTACTAAAAATGCCGCGTCGAAGTCGCCGATTCTCCTTTACGGAATCAGACAGCTGAGCACGAACATCCTTTAGTTCCTCGCCCAGCTGGGTATTGGCGTCTTGAAGCTTGTTCTTCTCTTGCCTCACCCTCGTCAGCACGCTCTCGCCGGCCTTTAACTGGCGCAGGAGTTGCTGCTTGTCCGGATTCACTCCGGCCCCATCTGCACTGTTATTGTCAGAATTGCACACATGCCGCACTTCACAACAGAATTATCTTTCGAAGCATATATTACCTGAGGGGGTCCCCTTGGCATTCTCTGAAGCGGCCAGTGCGGCCTCGAGTTGGGCCTTGCACTCTTCCAGCTCCTGCGACAGTTGCGTGTTCTTTTTTGTAAGATCCTGCGTAACATATGATCCTTAAATCAGTTATCTTAACTGTTTCAAGTCTCGGGGGCTACTGACATATATAACCATCAGATTTACTCACCCGTATGTCTTTCACATACTGCTCTGTGGCTCTGGTTAGACCATTTTGAGCGGCACAGAGGTACGCATCTCCCGTATTAAAGGCGTCCAACGCCTCTTGGGAAAAACATGCGTCACGAAGAACAGTCCGGCGACGCCTGTGGTTCATGGCACTCTCCACCTCTGAATGGGTGGCAGATAGCCCGCCTGCGTCCTCTGTCGGAGGAACGTCCGGTGCACGCCCCGTATTCGCCTCCGCTTCCGGACCCGGCCTTGCAGCCTGGCCGGTGGATATAGTCCGGCGGGCGCTCTTCTTCCTGAGAAGAGCATGAGCGTTAGTATGACTTAAGGGCATAAACCCTAGGCGTTAAAATTGCACGCCATACCGTTGCACCTGAGTCTCGATCCGGTCCGCACTCCTTTTTAGCCCGCTTGGCTTCAATGGCCCTTGTTGGCTACCCGCCGCGGGCTCGGCCCTCCGCCTCAAGGATTTCCCCTGCAAAACGAAACACTATTGGTTTACGACAATTAAAATAAAGCATGGATGGATCCTCTTGAAAGTACTGGGACTTCGGTCTCGGTTACCTTTGAGGCTGGGAGTAGTCCAGGATAGTCGGCCGTAATGGCCACTAAGGTGTTGTTCCTACTCAATTGGTGAAACACCCCATCAATTAGCTCCACACATAAGTCCGGGTCCTCTTGGGAGTCCGGGTCGAGGGACCGTTCCGGGTCCTCGGGTTGTGGAGGAGGGCTGCTTATCTCCTTCACAGTCTGGCGCAGCTCCTGCGTTAAAATTGCTAGACTAAGTACTCAATTATGGGAATTTGAAAACAGGTAGGCAAGTGAAAATGTTCGCTCACCCAGCTTGGAGGACTGTACATGGAGAATCCGCCCCGTGGATTGACACGGAGGAATTCCTCTCCTTCTCCCTTGTACAAAGCGGATAAGATCTTCGTTAAAGTGGCAGCCGAATCCGGCCCCTTGCGACCGCACCGGGTGGCGTCGTCCTCCCCGTTGAAATCCCACATGGGGTGGCCTCTGTACTGAAGCGGCTGCACCCCCCGCATAATGCATGTGGCCATGACCTCGATCATGGTCAGTCCGGAATGAGCCAACAACCTTATCCGGCTCATCAGGTAAAGGACGTCCCTGTCAGTTTCCCTCTGAGGGTTCCGTGGGCGCCAGCTCAGGCGTTTCTTCAACGGAGCGTTATTGAACTCAGGGAGGCCGATCCGTACAGGGTCCGGCAGGGGGACGTCGTCCATATAAAACCATTCCGAAGGCCAGTCCTCGGACGCCTTCTTTGGGGTTCCGGATAGATATCCGGTCCCGGCGATGCGCCATAATTCGGCTCCGCCCACTTGATAAATTGACCCCTCCTGAGAGCGGGGCACAAGGCAGAACAACCTCTTCCAAAGCGCGAAATGGGCCTCGATGCCCAAAAACAGCTCGCAGAGGGCCACGAAGCCCGCAATATGCAGTACGGAGGCAGGCGTGAGGTTGTGTAGCTGGAGGCCGTAAAACTCCAGTAGCCCTCGGAGAAACGGATGAATTGGAAATCCAAGTCCTCTTATTAAATAAGGGACTAGGCATACCCGCTCTCCTTGGGAGGGATTGGGGACGCTCTCCGCCTGCTCTCCGCCGCTATAGGTGGCAATCCCGGCTCGAACTGGGACCATATATGCTGGGAGGAGGAGCCCCTTGGATTGAAGCACTACTTGCTTGCTATGCGGGACGGAACACCGCTCCCAATCTCTGAGCCGAGGGCTGGAGAGGCGAGAGGAGGAGCTGCTCCGACCGGCCATGGTGGAATGGATCTCTGTCGAGAGCGCTCTGATGGATACTCGCGGAGGGAAGGTGGTGTGAATTGGATCTAAATCCCCGTCTCTTTTATGGGCGGCTCATTTATGTGCCCCAGGGGGGGAGGGTAAATGAAAAAAACTCCCTGGCTTTTCGCATTCGTTTGACACGTGGAAGATGGTCATTATTGGGCACAAAAGCTGAGGAGGGCAGCACACACTAGAAGCCGGACACTATTCGACAGGTACATGGAATTTGGAGAAGAACCCGCCTTGCAATGCCGAAGACAAACTTGCACGCCGGACTTATCGTCATTGAAGCCTGGTTCGGGGGCTACTGAGGGAGTCCTGGATTAGGGGGCGTCCGGATGGCCGGACTATGACCTTTGGCCGGACTCCCGGACTATGAAGATACAAGATTGAAGACTTCGTCCCGTGTCCGGATAGGACTTTCCTTGGCGTGGAAGGCAAGCTTGGCAATTCGATATGAAGATCTCCTCCCATTGTAACCGACTCTATGTAACCCTAGCCCTCTCCGGTGTCTATATAAACCGGAGAGTTTTAGTCCATAGGATGAACAACAATCATACCATAGGCTAGCTTCTAGGGTTTAGCCTCTCTGATCTCGTGGTAGATCAACTCTTGTACTACCCATATCATCAATATTAATCAAGCAGGAGTAGGGTTTTACCTCCATCGACAGGGCCGAACCTGGGTAAAAACACCGTGTCCCTTGTCTCTTGTTGCCATCCGCCTAGACGCATAGTTCGGGACCCCCTACCCGAGATCCGCCGGTTTTGACAACGACAAAGAGGCTGACAGCTGGGTCCACGGCCACAGCAAGGAAGTGCCTCCTTATTACGCGGAAAATAATTATTCTTCCACCTGACAGCAGGGACCCACCAGGTGGGCCACCGTATTTCACGAAAAAAACGTTTCCCCCCTGACTGATGGGACCCACCAGCTACACCTTCGCACGCAAGGAAGTGCGTCCGTGCAAAAAAAAACGATTCTCCCCTCTGACTGCTGGGACCCACCAGCTACATTTTCAAATGCAAGGAAGTGCCTGATAGTCGGGACCCACCTGGTCGAAGCGCACGTAGCATTGTCATTCTAGTCGCGAACGTGTACGTACATACTGGTCGTTGTAGAGGCGCGCACGTGTTGTAGTAGAGGCGCGCACGTAGCACGTACACGTACGTACAACGGCCAGGGTGCAAGAAAGAAAATACGGCCACGTATGTGTACATACGGGCGGGGTCTCAAATGCCTACTCGCGCATATGTACATGGCTGGGTCGGAATGGAGAAACAACGACGTCGTTGTGTTCATGGGGAGCCAACCGGCTGGGTCGGAACAGAATGTGTGGTCGTGTTCATCGGGAGGGCTTGGACGGAACAGGCGATGGAAACGAGGCCTGGTGTACCGCAGAACGGAGGAAACGGACCTCCTATGTTCGGAACGGGGTCCTGTTGATCGGGAGGGGTGTGGCGTACTGCAAAACGGACGAAACGGACCTCCTACGGTTGAAACGGGGGTCCTGTTGATCGGGAGGGGTGTGGCATACCGCAAAACGGACGAAATGGACCTCCTACGGTCGAAACGGGGGTCCTGTTGATCGGGAGGGGTGTGGCGTACCACAAAATGGACGAAACAGACCTCCTACGGTCGAAACAGGGGTCTTGTTCATCGGGAGGGGTGTGGCGTACCGCAAAACGGGACTCCACGGGATACTGTTCATCTCCACCGTCGACCTCCTCCAGCCTCCACGGGCTACCGTCGACCTCCTCCAGCCTCCACGAGCTCCTGTTCATCCAGCCTCCACCGTGAGCTACTCCACCGGCTACTGTTCAACCACCCCTCCACCGTCTACTGTTCATCCAACCCTCCACACCACGGGGTCCTGTTCATCCAGAGGTAACGCCATCGCTCACTATTCATCCAAACCCCCCCGCAACGCTCACTGTTCATCCAATCGATCGGCTTCAGTTAGCAGCAGTAGCGAAGGAATCGCTCCATCGGGTTCAGTTAACAGCCATCGATCGATCGCTCGGGTTCAGTAACGCGTAGCCTGTAGTGCAATCACCCGGGTTCAGTTAGAGCCCAACGCATCGCTGGGTTCACTTAGAGCCAACGCCTCGCACACACGTGCGTACCTGTACGAGAGAAACACGCATCGCTCTCCCTCTGTAACCGGCAACTTCCCAAAATTTTCCTCCCCCTCGCTTCTACCATGGTTTTTTCCGTCATGGACGGCCCAAAGAATGTCATGCAGCTGCGTCTCCGGCCCGCCCAGGACGAAAAGCCCATTTTATGTCATGATTTTTTGTCATAGAAGTAGGAGCCCACCACATCTATGATGATACCGGGTTTTGTCACAATTATCATCATAGAAGTGTCATATGTATGGCAGGAAATTTTTTCGTTTGGCCCAAAATATCACGGATGTGTCTTTTTTTTGTAGTGCTTGTCCCCTCGCGAGGGTCTTGCGGTGTTGGTGTTGAAGCTGGGCCATACCAGGCCGTCGATGGAGTCACGCGGTGGGGCGCAGGCAGGCAGGACTAGATGCCCCCAAGTCCAGGATGCCGACAGTAGCCCCCGAGCCCAAGGCGCGCTTGGACTTGGCTTCTAGGCGAAGCCAAAGGGCAAGTGCGGAGTGCCGCGGGCCCTAACTGCCTGCGGCCTTGGTGATGCATGGCGATTGATTGGACGTGGGCGACTCCGCTTCCCCACACTGCCTTGGCAACTGCTCGACTTGACTGGTCGATGTGGCATGCAGTAGGTCATGATGGCGCGAGGTCGTGGAGGCTGACGGTTGGCCTCCCTTGGCTATAAATGTGAGGGAGGGGCAGAGCCCCCCATCCATCTTTCTTTCTTCTTGCTCCCGGCTGCTTCTCTCCTCTCCGCCTTGCTCCCATGGCGTCGCCGAAGAGGTTTTCAGCGGCCGAGAAGGGAAAGGCCTCCAAGGAGGGGCCAGCCTCTCCTCCTCCCAAGAGGGGCCGTGGCCGTCCCCCTAGAGGCAACATTGCTCTAGGCGCCCGCGATGGCACCTCCTCTCGCGGCGGGGGCCACCGGCTTTGGAGCAACCCCCATGATGAAGGGAGGCGCACCGTGATCGTGCACCTGCTTAGACCATGATTTTCCTTGCTGGAGGTGCTCCCTGAGTTCATGGTGTGGTCGGAGAGCCCTGCTGGCACCTCGCTCCGGCTCCCACGCTTCTTCTCCGGTGAGCTTCCTTCTTCAGGGCTTAATGGCCTCTGGCTGCAGGCTGACGGGTGCTGCTAGGTCTCCGCCTCTGGCAGCATGGTGCTGACCCGCGGCTGGCAGACCTTCGCCCGCGCGCGTGGCCTGGGCGGAAGGTGGACCCTCCACTTCAAGTACGATGGCCTGGCGACCCTCTATGTGAGGGTGTTCAGGGGGACGGCCGCCGCGTGGGGTGCTGCCTGGAGGACAGCAGCGACGATGATGGCGGCGACGACGAGCTTGGACTTGGTAACACGCTCTCCTCCTCCCGTGATGGCGGCTCTTCCTCGGACGAGAGCTCAAGCAGCGGTGGCTATGACCGGCCCCTGCATCATCATGCTCGTGTCGAGGACGCTGGTGGTTCTTCCTGCCGCAGCGCTCTAGTGAAGCTGGAGAGGAGCCCGGCATGATGCTGGGGGCCAACAAACTTGGACTCTAGGCCGGTAGCCCCAGATCTCTTATGGAAGAACTGGTGGAGCGCCGGGCTACCTTGAGGCGCTGCTTGAGGATGAGGCGCTAGTGCCAAGCTTGTATGCCTCAGGCCCTCTTTGTTTAGCTTTTCCCTTCTCCTGCAATCCGAAAAAGAAAGAAGAATGTACCCTGCGGGGGCGTGTAATGAACGGTTGCTGCTATGCCATTTTATGTTATAATTGCCATCTTGATGCCGTGCTGTAGTGTTTGCAATTTGAGAGGGTTAAGGTAGGAAGGCTTAGCTTGGTATGTGCAGTCGTCCTCCGCCTCATGAGAACTTGACCTTAGGTACTTGACAGAACCCCCAGGAGGTACGCCCTGTGCCCTCAGGAGGTACACCTTGCACCCTCAGGAGCCGCTGCAGGGCAGAGCTGTCCTTTGAAGGAAGAGAAAATTTGTCGAGCGACTTGCTCCCCCTTACGTGAGCCCCCTGCCATAGGTTAGCTTGGACCTGATGCACCGCGTTGCACTGCCCGGGGGGCATGAACATGAGGGGTGCTGGTGCCAGTGGACACGATCGAGGGCTCCTCGTGAGGATGAAGCAGAAACAACGAGGTTTGGCGCGGTGTGTGCGCGCAAAGGCAAGCCCTGGGCGCACACACCTACCTAGCCCCACGCGCGAAGAGCGCGAGGAGAAGTGGCGGGCAACTGCCACCTCTCTCACGTCCTTAGACCAAAAAACTTAGGAGAAAACATAACTCGAGGAACCAGCGTTCGAGAATACTAAATCCATTGGAAGACTACTAGAAAACTGCAAGCAACTTCAGAGAGCAAATGAACAGTCGCGTCCGATACCTAATCTAGTCTTCTCACCAGCACGGAGCTAAGTGCTGCCACTAGGACGTGGGTGGGAGCCCCCATGAGGCCCCAGGGCGACTCTCAGGAGACTCCGAGGCATGTACATCCCCACTCATTATTACGTGAGAGTGTCACGAGCGGAGACCTTCATAGGCCGGAGCCTTTCTTCATAGGCCGGAGCCTTTCTTTAGGGGTAGAACTTCCGGAGGTGCTGGATGTTCCAGCCGTTCTGGATGGGGACCCCGTCCTGTGTCTCTAGGCGCGTGGTGCCAGGCCTAGAGACACGGGCAATCCTAAACGGGCCCTCCCACATGGGAGAGAGCTTATGCAGCCCCTCCCTAGAGAGCACCCGCCTCAGGACGAGATCTCCCACCTCTAATGTCCTGGAGCGGACGTTGCGGTAGTGGTACCGCCGCAACGCCTGCTGGTACCTCACTGCTCAAAGCGAGGCTTGACGGCGGCGTTCCTCCCCCAGCACGAGATCCATCCTCCGCGTGGTGTCCTGTTGCGTTTCATCGAATGCCAGGACCCGCGTGGAGCGATGCTTGACCTCGTGAGGGAGAACCGCTTCTGCTCCATAGACGAGGAAGAAAGGTGTTTCTCCTGTTGGCTTGGTTGTGGTGGTGCGGATGGACCACAACACGGACTACAACTCGTCGAGCCAGCCCCTGCCACTGGCCTCGAGCTTCTTCTTGAAGGTGCGGGTCTTGAGGCCCCTCAGGACTTCTGCATTGGCCCTCTCAAACTGTCCATTGCTCCGTGGATGTGCTACTGAGGCGTAGCAGATCTGTGTTCCAAGGTTAGCACAGTATGTTTTGAAAAGGTTGCTGGTGAACTGCGAGCCGTTGTTGGTGATGATGCGATTGGGGACCCCAAATCGGCTCACGATTCCCTTGATGAACTTGATGGCTGATCCAGCTGGGATGGTGCGCACGACTTCTACCTCCGCCCACTTGGTGAACTTGTCGATGGCGACGTAGAGGTATCGATAGCCCCCTGGCGCCTGAGGGAACGGTACCAAGATGTCCAGCCGCCAGACCGCAAACAACCACGTGAGCGGTATCGTCTGGAGGCCCTGTGTGGGCTGATGGATCTGCTTGGCATGAAACTGGCATGCTTCACAAGAGCGCACCAACTCTGTAGCGTCGTTGAGCGCGATGGGCTAGTAGAAGCCACTGCAGAACGTCTTGCCCACCAGGGTGCGCAACGAGGAGTGATGCCCGCAGTCCCCACCATGTATGACCGCCAGCAGCTCGAGCCCCTGTTCCCTGGAGATGCACCGCAACGAAACGTCATTGGGTCTCCTGCGATATAACTCACCATCCTTGATGCAGTACGCGGTGGCTTGACGGGCCACATGCTCAGCGTCCTCCTCCTTCTTTGGCAGGGTCCCTTGAAGCAGGTACGCCCTGAACTCTTCGGTCCAGCACCCCTCCTAAGACCCGAGTGCGAGCAGCTAGCGGGCTCCTGAGGGGTGACCACAGCCTAGAGAGCCCGTCTCGGGTGCCTGTGGAAAGTCCTCCTGAGGTGGTGCTGGGGCCATGACGTGCGGGGTCGCAGATGGCTTGAAGAGCCACTCCTCAAACACCCCTGGCTCCTGAGGGAGCCTACGAGAGGCTCTTTTGGTGATGTTGTCTGCTTCCTTGTTCGTCCCGTGCGGCACCTGCCGCAGCTCCACGCCCATGAACGACTTCTCCATTTTGCACACCTCCTCCAGGTATGCCTCCATGTGCTCGTCCTTAGGCGTGTACTCTTTGTCGGAGAAATTGACGAGAAGCTGAGAGTCGCCTTTGATGGTGAGGTGCTTTATTCCCAGCGCGGCTGCGACCCTGAGCCCGGCGAGCAAGCCTTCGAATTTTACGATGTTGTTGGAGACCTTCTCGCCCCACTGAATGTAGAGTTGTACTGCATAACAAAGCTTGTCCTTGGTGGGTGAGATGAGGATGGCCCCCTGTAACGCCCCAAGACCGATGCTCTAGATGCCTTCTATTTATTTTAGTTGTTGCCATGTGTTTATTATGTTTGTTGCACTATCATAATTGTTTTGCATATTTCATTCCTATATGTTCATGCCATGATCATGTTGAGTGCCTTGTCATATATTTGCTTCTTGCACCATTCTCATCTCACTTGTTATGTTGCATTGTACCCTTGTCATTTTACATTTCATCATGCTCATCATGTGGGTTGCATTCTTCATGTTGTGTGTGCATCAGCCCTCGATATCTCTCTCTCAAGCCATGCCCATGCATCAACACCTCCTTCCTTCTTATTCCTTTCATTTTTGCTAGTGCCATTTTCTGTCCTCCATAAATTTTCATTCTTTTCCTATAAATCCTGCTCATTGCCTACACCCTCTCTGCCAATTTTCAGCTCATATGAATATCTTTTGGTTGGGTTTAACAATGGCTCAAGTTTGAATTTAATTCAAACTTGAATTATTTTTATACCTCTAAAAATGTCCAAATAATTTTATTCAAATTGTTCATAAATCCAGGATCTCAGATCTATTTCTGCCTTAGTCTACTTCCTTCTAGATGTCCTTGTGCATTTCTGCTCTTGTTATGCTGTCTGAAGAATTAAAGAAAAGAAATGAGGGACAAAGGAAGAGCAGCCCAGTGAAGCCCACCTATCTTACCTGTTCACTGCAGCCCACAGCACACTGCCAGCCCATCTCCAAAGGAGCTTCGTCCTCCCACTGTACGCGCGCATCGAGAGCCTCCACGTCGACATCCGCGGTGATTTGACGGCCGGAGACTGCCCGAGAGCCCTATTTAGCACGTCCTGTGCCTTGCCCTAGACCTCCTCTTTCCATTCCCCTCCTCTCCTGCCTCACCGCCACCCAGGTAAGCCTCTCCATGCCAAGTCGTGGCCATGGCCGAGCTGAGCTTGAGCTCGAGCTCGGGTTGATCCGCCCGTCTCCGTGCAGCTTCTTCCGTTAGGAGAACCAGCGCGTCGACCGCCGTCTTCCTCGCTTACGCACGCATCCACGCGGACCCGGAGCTCCGTCCATGTTGTCGTCTTCTTCCTCTTCATCGCCGCGGGACGCCAAGTTCCTCGACGTCTCTGCTTCCTAATCTCCGCGGAGCCGATCACCTCCGCAACCAGCGCCTCTGTGGTCGCGCTTCCGACCTCGACTTCTTGTCCCGAGCCCTCGGTGAGCAGCCGCTCCTCCCCATCTCCCCCTCTGGTTTGATTCGTCACGGTAGCCGCCGATCCCATGGTGTCCGAGGCCATGTCCGTCATGTACGACCATGGCAATGAGCCTGAGCTCGTGTTCTAGCCGTTGCTCGTTTCACCTATTGCATGCATCCTCACACGCACTCCATCATGCTGCACACGCTCATGCACTCAGCCGCCGCCTCTCTGTTTCGCCTCGCCGCGCTTCGCCGTGGCCTGAGACGAGCTTCTTCTCGAGGCTCACACTCTAGACTCCTCCCGCAGCCCTCCGCACGCACCCACACCTCCTTAGCCTATTCCGCACGCCCGTCGCGGCCTCTCAATCCCCGCCATCGCCACGGCTGCCCTTGCCGGCGCCGTCGTCACAGCCATCGTCTTCTCTGTCTAAACAGAGAAGCTCGACCCTGGGCTATCTCTTAGAAGGCCGCGACCTTTCCTATCAATAGAAGCCATGGGAGCGCAGTGGTTCACACCACGCTGCTCCAGCCAAGGGATCTGGGGTTCAAATACCAGCTTCCCCTATTTTTTTCATTACCAAACTTCACTATCGTTTTAGTTCTGTTCTGATGATGCTTCTGCGCACACGTTGCCGTGTGTGCTCAATCATGGCCACAGAGCAATCCGCCTGTTCGTTGTTATTCTGTTTTGATTCAGAGCAGTTCGGAAAGATGGCTCATCTATAACCAAACCCATTGATTGTCGCCTATCCATCGTAGTTCAGCTGGTTAGCAATGCCTGTCCACGTCTAGGAGGTCCTGGGCCAAGTCCTCCTGGGCCACTGCAGGTTGCTGCAATCCGGCCCGTGCATATTTTTTCCCCACTCTGTGTATTTTAGCATTTTTCAGTGCATGCATATTTACCGAAATGCCATCATTTTAAAATGCTCATAACTAAATATCCATCCATCCAAATGAAACATGTCATATATGCATCTTGCTCAGTTTTTCATGTTCTTTAACAATATGCAACTTTCATCCCTGTTAAAAATATTTAAAATTGCTGTTTGCATTAATTTGCTAAAATCACATGCTAAAATGATTTATTCCGTAACTAAATAAATGTAGCTCCGATTTAAATAAACTATATATGTAAATTGTCTAGAAAAATGCCTAGTTTAACATGGTGCACTCATCTTGCATGTTTAACAACTCTAAAATATGGTTTAGGGCCGAATAGTACCAAATTCGAATATTGCTCATGAGGATTTTCCGGAATTGTTGTTTGTCACTTCCGGCCTCATTTAAACTTGCCTAAATAGTTAGGTTACTTATGCTTCACCTCTGGCCATGTTTATCAACATTTAATATTGTTGGCTACCTAAACGGGAGCTAACTAAATAGTTGAATGTGGTGTTTCGTGAATATGTAACTCATTGCATATTGAGCTCCACTTAATTTGTAGTATTGTTTGTTGCACTTTGCCATGATATGCCTCTTTAAACCGGACATGCATCATACTTGGTTGTGCATCATGCCATGTCTATGTGATGGTTATTTACCATGTTGTTTGCTTCTTTCCGGTGTTGCTTCTTCTTGATAGTTCCGGTAACGTTGCGATTGTGAGGATTTGTTCGACTACGCCCGTTCATCTTCTTCATGGACTAGTTCTTCTTCCTAGCGGGATTTCAGGCAAGATGACAGCTACCCTGGATCTCACTACTATCATTGCTATGCTAGTTGCTTCGTTCTATCGCTATGCTGCGCTACCTATCATTTACTCTTCAAGCCATCCCAAATTGCCATGAACCTCTAACCTTTGACACCCTTCCTAGCAAACCGTTGCTTGGCTATGTTACCGCTTTGCTCAGCCCTCTTATAGCGTTGCTAGTTGCAGGTGAAGTTGAAGATTGCTCCATGGTGGACAGGATTTTGGTTGGGATATCACAATATCTCTTATATTATTAATGCATCTATATACTTGGTAAAGGGTGGAAGGCTTGGCCTTATGCCTGGTATTTTGTTCCACTCTTGCCGCCCTAGTTTCCGTCATACCGGTGTTATGTTCCCGGATTTTGCGTTCCTTACGCGGTTGGGTGATTTATGGGACCCCCTTGACAGTTCGCTTTGAATAAAACTCCTCCAGCAAGGCCCAACATTGGTTTTACCATTTGCCTCACCATCACCTACATTTCCCTTGGGAGTAATTAACCCGAGGGTCATCTTTATTTTAGCCCCCCTAGGCCAATGCTTGTCTAAGTGTTGGTCCAAACCGAGCGATGTCCGTCGCCCCCTGGGCAACCATGGTCTATGACAACCCATCGTCTTGGTCATCCGGTGTGCCCTGGGAACGAGATATGTGCAGCTCCTATCGGGATTTGTCGGCACATCGGGCGGTCTTGCTGGTCTTGTTTTACCATTGTCGAAAGGTCTTGTAAATCGGGATTCCGAGTCTGATCGGGTCTTCCTGGGAGAAGGTATATCCTTCGTTGATTGCGAGAGCTTATCATGGGCTAAGTTGGGACACCCCTACAGGGTATAAACTTTCGAAAGCCGTGGCTACAATTATAGGCAGATGGGAATTTGTTAATGTCCGGTTGTAGATAACTTGACACCAGATCCGAATTAAAACGCATCAACCGCATGTGTAGCCGTGATGGTCTCTTTTCGGCGGAGTCCGGGAAGTGAACACGGTTTCTGGGTTATGTTTGACGTAAGTAGGAGTTCAGGATCACTTCTTGATCATTTCTAGCTTCACGACCGTTCCGCTTGCTCTCTTCTCGCTCTTATTTGCGTATGTTAGCCACCATATTATGCTTAGTCGCTGCTGCAACCTCACCACTTTACCCCTTCCTATCCCATTAAGCTTTGCTAGTCTTGATACCCATGGTAATGGGATTGCTGAGTCCTCGTGGCTCACAGATTACTACAACAACAGTTGCAGGTACAGGTTTTGCGATGATCATGATGCGAGAGCGATGCTTGCTTGCGTTGAGTTCTTCTTCTGCTTCTTCGATCAGGGGATAGGTTCCAGGTCGGCAGCCTGGGCTAGCAGGGTGGATGTCGTTTGAGTTTCTGTTTGTGTTCCATCCGTAGTCGGATGATGCTCTTATGTATTGTGATGTTGTATTCGTGTGGCATTGTATGCCTTATGTATGTATCCCCATCTATTATGTAATGTTGATGTAATGATATCCACCTTGCAAAAACGTTTCAATATACGGGTCTATCCTTGGTGGGTCCTTCGAGTTCCTTTTGGATAGGGTCGCATATTGGGCGTGACAAGTTGGTAATCAGAGCCTCGACCGACCATAGGAGCCCCCTTGATTGTTGGCCGTTGTTGAGTCTAGAAGAAAACTATTTTGAGTCTTAGATTATATATATCAGAGAGTAGGATTCTTTTTACTCCACAGCCCCCTTCGTCGCTCTAGTGAGGTCTCCGGATGTAGATGTTTTGACTTTCCTCTCCTCAAATTTCACTTAATTTTTTTTTAGGATCACGCGGGTATCTTGGAATCATTCCGATGGTTTTGTGACGAGAACATTGTACTTGGTGCCTCCTGTCTATTATGTGGCATTGACCCGGGGAGTTGAGCTCCGAGGTGTTTTCGTCACAATTTTATCGTTGCAGTTCTAGAATACCTGAGTTTTGCCGACATCGAAAATCTCTTTTATGCAGTTGTTGGTGAGATAACCTCGACGTCACCCAGTACTGGGGAGTTCGGGAGTATTGCCATAACTCGTATAACGGATGCTTTTTGAAGGTTGAGGTACACGATTTCTGGAGTTTTCTTGGTTATGTGTTGACGGATGGATACAACTGGATGTAGGGATTGTTAGTTTGGGTGAGATATATTTCTTCCCCTGTATCCCCAACACCAGATTGCATAACCATAAAGTTTGGGGAGTTTTATAGGTGGGAGTTCAAGTAGCTCCTAGAATATCTTTCCAACAGATGCATGATATGGGATTGGGTAGATCTCTATCATATGTATTTGTTCCGGCTTATTCTGCAAGCCAATCCTTTGTTTTGCTTTTGAGTTGGGTATTCGAGTTGCTTCAAAGTCAAGTGTTGATTCCATACCTTTCAAGTGGTGTTCTCATATTTCTATGAGAGTGCTAATCCTTCTTGTTTATCGAGATTGTCATGTCAATTCTTTTCCAACCGGCGTGCTTCTCTTCAAGTGGATCAGATCATTTCAACATCCGTAAGAACAATTCTAAGTTTTTGTCAACGGTATCCATTCCATCTGCCCCAAGTTGCCTTTGTTTTCCCGCCCTCCCACCCTTTTTCTTCAAGGACTGATATTTCTTAATCATGTATCCTTTTATTTGTGGGAAGTCTCTTCATTCCTTTCTTTCAATGTTCTTATCCGGTGATTTCCCATGAAGATGCTCAACTGTTTCAAGTTCATCATCCTTCATTGTTGTTTCTTCTCTGGTGGATCCAATTCAAGCTTTCGATATTCATCATATTTCTTTCCTCGTTTCTAATGCTTTCTCATGCCAATGCACCTCTTAATCATTCACTTCTTCCTATTCTTTTGTCCTGGAGTGCTGAAGATATTTCACAAGACTTGTCTTTCCATTCTCAATCCGTTCAAGATATTTCGAGGTTGTTATCTCATTCGAGTCATTTAATTCAACCGGTGTAATTTCCCTTTCAAGTAATTTTTCGAAGGTGTATCTTTTGAGTGGGCCCTAACCCACAAGTCTTTTCCCAGGATCTTACCTGACTCTTCTAATTATTCCGGAGTTATTCTTAAATTCTATTCAAGTGTGACATAAGAACGGATTCCATCAGTCACATGCCTTCTCCAAGATCGCTTTCAAATTCTTCTCATTGTTGGCTCAACCCCTTCGCTTTCCATTCTACCGGAGTATCTCAGTAATTTTGGTGGTGTTTCTCGTTGTCAGTTGAAGACCAAAGAAGAGTTTTTCCTCTAAATCTTGTCCGTTCTTCCAAAGATTCTTGGTTCTAGCTTCTTGTTATCCTCTCGATGTATTCCATTTGTCAGATGTTCTTTTCTTACCCATCAAGAGTATGTCAGGAGTTGTTTTCCATTTCTTTTCACCGGAGGCCATCATTCCAGTTATCATTCTCTATTTATCCCGGTGCTTCGTTCAAGTGTTCTTTAATCAGCTCGTGATCTCTTTGTTCTTTTGCATCTAAATCCCCTCAAGTATCTTCATTCATTTTCCAATTCTTCCCGGTGAATTGTGCCTTTGCTACTTTCATTTTCAATTCTTACGGTGGTTCGCTCAAGATTCTTTTCTTTGATTATCACATTAATTCATTCGTTCTTTCCAATCCTACCGGTGGTTCGTTGAAGACCTTCCCAAGTTTGCGCCATATCTAGCTTAATCCTTTCTATGAGAATAAGTAGTATGCCAAATCCGTTGCTTGTCATCAATTTAATTTGATGAAGGATAAGCATACAATAAATCTTATTCTTATTTCCTTGAGGTGATTCAATTCTTTTCTTCCGGAGGTTGTTCATGATGAAGTAATTCTCGGTTCTAGTGTTTCATCTATTTTTTCTGGAGTTCCAAGTTTTCCGCATTATCTCGTCGCGAAGCTCCATCTAAATCATCGCAAGGCTTCACCTTGTGTTTTCAACTTCTCTTTCTTTTTATCATCCTTTTATTACTGGAGTTCTTCATGGAGGCTCTACATGATGGTTCATCAAGGATTCCTTTCATTCTCGATTTGTTCTTCAAGATTTCTCTTGAAGTTATGACCCGCCAAGCTATACTCTAAAAATAAACATGATGTTCAACAAATGTTTTGTTTTGAGGAGCTCAAGTAATCTTCATCTTGCATTCCAAAGTGCAATTCTTCCTACCTTATCTTTTGAGATGGTGTTATGTCACTCTTGACAATTTCCTTCATGTTTCATGATTCTTATTGTTGTCAAGAATGAGGTATTTTAAATCCATCAATCCCTTTTTTGGAGTTATCTTGTGTCATATTTCACCTAAAGCCTTCCCTAAGGAATGTTGCTATTTGTGGTGCGTATCTATGATCCAGTTTTCTCCTTCTCATCTCGGTGAAGAAGTTTTTTCATCTTTTTAGTGCTCTCAATCAAATCAATGGTTTCCATTAGTGGCAGAATTTCACCTCAAGTGTTGAGATGTTTCCATAAGTCCACAACAAGCTTTTTCATTTCATTGTTGGTTTTCCAACGACTCTGTTATAACCTTCTTGGAAGGGTGCTTTCCAAGTTCATTTGTGGAAGAAATTGGCATTTTCTTCTCCATTCTTTTATTCCAATGATCTATCTTATATTCTTTCTTCCGGAGGCATGGTGATGTTCCTCTCTTCATTCATCATCTCGAGTTGTGAGGTTCGTGTTCTTTTCATGCTTATCCATTTAACCGGAGTGTTGTCCGAATTTGATCTTCCTTGTTCCTTGTTTATCTCGTTTCAACCAGAGTGGTTCCAGTTCCTTCTTGTCCATTGTACTCGTCATTCATAGCTTTGCAACCTCCAAGGTTCAATGGTGTTCCTTGTTTCTATCTTTCTACCGCAGTGCTCTCAATTGTGTTCAACTCCGTTGTGTTCTTACTTTCAACTTTTCAACCTCTCAAGGTTCTTTGGTTTCACTCATTTGTCGAAGAAGCAACTTAGTTTTACCCCCTCTCTTGCTCTTCCGCTTCCCTCCAGTGCCATCCTAGATCTCGGGACGAGATCCTCTTGTAGTTGTGGAGTGTTGTAACGCCCCGAGACCCATGCTCTAGATGCCTTCTATTTATTTTAGTTGTTGCCATGTGTTTATTATGTTTGTTGCACTATCATAATTGTTTTGCATATTTCATTCCTATATGTTCATGCCATGATCATGTTGAGTGCCTTGTCATATATTTGCTTCTTGCACCATGCTCATCTCACTTGTTATGTTGCATTGTAACCTTCTCATTTTACATTTCATCATGCTCATCATGTGGGTTGCATTCTTCATGTTGTGTGTGCATCAGCCCTCGATATCTCTCTCTCAAGCCATGCCCATGCATCAACACCTCCTTCCTTCTTATTCCTTTCATTTTTGCTAGTGCCATTTTCTGTCCTCCATAAATGTTCATTCTTTTCCTATAAATCCTCGATATATCTCTCTCAAGCCATGCCCATGCATTAACACCTCCTTCCTTCTTATTCCTTTCATTTTTGCCAGTGCCATTTTCTATCCTCCATAAATGTTCATTCTTTTCCTATAAATCCTGCTCATTGCCTACACCCTCTCTGCCAATTTCCAGCTCATATGAATATCTTTTGGTTGGGTTTAAAAATGGCTCAAGTTTGAATTTAACTCAAACTTGAATTATTTTTATACCTCTAAAAATGTCCAAATAATTTTATTCAAATTGTTCATAAATCCAGGATCTCAGATCTATTTCTGCCTCAGTCTACTTCCTTCCAGATGTCCCTGTGCATTTCTGCTCTTGTTATTCTGTCTGAAGAATTAAAGAAAAGAAATGAGGGACAAAGGAAGAGCAGCCCAGTGAAGCCCACCTATCTTACCTGTTCACTGCAGCCCACAGCGCACTGCCAGCCCATCTCCACAGGAGCTTCGTCCTCCCACTGTACGCGCGCATCGAGAGCCTCCACGTCGACATCTGCGGTGATTTGACGGCCGGAGACTGCCCGAGAGCCCTATTTAGCACGTCCTGTGCCTTGCCCTAGACCTCCTCTTTCCATTCCCCTCCTCTCCTGCCTCGCCGCCACCCAGGTAAGCCTCTCCATGCCAAGTCGTGGCCATGGCCGAGCTGAGCTTGAGCTCGAGCTCGGGTTGATCCGCCCGTCTCCGTGCAGCTTCTTCCATTAGGAGAACCAGCGCGTCGACCGCCGTCTTCCTCGCTTACGCACGCGTCCACGCGGACCCGGAGCTCCGTCCATGTCGTCGTCTTCTTCCTCTTCATCGCCACGGGACGCCAAGTTCCTCGACGTCTCTGCTTCCTAATCTCCGCGGAGCCGATCACCTCCGCAACCAGCGCCTCTGTGGTCGCGCTTCCGACCTCGACTTCTTGTCCCGAGCCCTCGGTGAGCAGCCGCTCCTCCCCATCTCTCCCTCTGGTTTGATTCGTCGCGGTAGCCGCCGATCCCATGGTGTCCGAGGCCATGGCAACGAGCCCGAGCTCGTGTTCTAGCCATTGCTCATTTCACCTATTGCATGCATCCTCACACGCACTCCATCATGCTGCACACGCTCACGCACTCAGCCACCGCCCCTCTGTTTTGCCTCGCCATGCTTCACCGTGGCCTGAGACGAGCTTCTTCTCGAGGCTCACACTCTGGACTCCTCCCGCAGCCCTCCGTACGCACCCGCACCTCCTTAGCCTATTCCGCACGCCCGTCGTGGCCTCTCAATCCCCGCCATCACCACGGCTGCCCTCGCCGGCGCCGTCGTCGCAGCTGTCGTTTTCTTTGTCTAAACAGAGAAGCTCGACCCTGGGCTATCTCTTAGAAGGCCGCGCCCTTTCCTATCAATAGAAGCCATGGGAGCGCAGTGGTTCGCACCACGCTGCTCCAGCCAAGGGATCTGGGGTTCAAATACCAGCTTCCCCTATTTTTTTTTCATTATCAAACTTCATTATCATTTTAGTTCTGTTCTGATGATGCTCCTGCGCACACGTTAACGTGCGTGCTCAATCATGGCCACAGAGTAATCCACCTGTTCGTTGTTATTCTGTTTTGATTCAGAGCAGTTCAGAAAGATGGCTCATCTATAACCAAACCCATTGATTGTCGCCTATCCATCGTAGTTTAGCTGGTTAGCAATGCCTGTGCACCTCTAGGAGGTCCTGGGTTCAATTCCTAGGCACCCCAATTTTTGCCCCTGTTTCCTCTTATTTATCTTTTTTGCACACCACACAGCCAGTCACTTGGGCCAAGTCCTCCTGGGCCGCTGCAGGTTGCTGCAATCCGGCCCGTGCATATTTTTTCCCCACTCTGTGTATTTTAGCATTTTTCATTGCATGCATATTTACCGAAATGCCATCATTTTAAAATGCTCATAACTAAATATCCATCCATCCAAATGAAACATGTCATATATGCATCTTGCTCAGTTTTTCATGCTCTTTAACAATATGCAACTTTCATCCCTGTTAAAAATATTTAAAATTGCTGTTTGCATTAATTTGCTAAAATCACATGCTAAAATGATTTATTCCGTAACTAAATAACCATAGCTCCGATTTAAATAAACTATATATGTAAATTGTCTAGAAAAATGCCTAGTTTAACATGGTGCACTCATCTTGCATGTTTAACAACTCTAAAATATGGTTTAGGGCCGAACAGTACCAAATTCGAATATTGCTCATGAGGATTTTCCAGAATTGTTGTTTGTTACTTCCGGCCTCATTTAAACTTGCCTAAATAGTTAGGTTACTTATGCTTCACCTCTGGCCAGGTTTATCAACATTTAATATTGTTGGCTACCTAAACGGGAGCTAACTAAATAGTTGAATGTGGTGTTTCATCAATATGCAACTCGTTGCATATGGAGCTCCACTTAATTTGTAGTATTGTTTGTTGCACTTTGCCATGACATGCCTCTTTAAACCGGCCATGCATCATACTTGGTTGTGCATCGTGCCATGTCTATGTGATGGTTGTTTACCATGTTGTTTGCTTCTTTCCGGTATTGCTTCTTCTTGATAGTTCCGGTAACGTTGCGATTGTGAGGATTTGTTCGACTACGCCCGTTCATCTTCTTCATGGACTAGTTCTTCTTCCTAGCGGGATTTCAGGCAAGATGACCGCTACCCTGGATCTCACTACTATCATTGCTATGCTAGTTGCTTCGTTCTATCGCTATGCTGCGCTACCTATCATTTACTCTTCAAGCCATCCCAAATTGCCATGAACCTCTAACCTTTGACACCCTTCCTAGCAAACCGTTGCTTGGCTATGTTACCGCTTTGCTCAACCCTCTTATAGCGTTGCTAGTTGCAGGTGAAGTTGAAGATTGCTCCATGGTGGACAGGATTTTGGTTGGGATATCACAATATCTCTTATATTATTAATGCATCTATATACTTGGTAAAGGGTGGAAGGCTCGGCCTTATGCCTGGTGTTTTGTTCCACTCTTGCCGCCCTAGTTTCCGTCATACCGGTGTTATGTTCCCGGATTTTGCGTTCCTTACGCGGTTGGGTGATTTATGGGACCCCCTTGACAGTTCGCTTTGAATAAAACTCCTCCAGCAAGGCCCAACATTGGTTTTACCATTTGCCTCACCATCACCTACATTTCCCTTGGGAGTAATTAACCCGAGGGTCATCTTTATTTTAGCCCCCCCGGGCCAATGCTTGTCTAAGTGTTGGTCCAAACCAAGCGATGTCCGGCACCCCCTGGGCAACCAGGGTCTATGACAACCCATCATCTTTGTCAGGACCCCGACTCGATGTCACATCGATCTAGCCGGTAACACCTCATATCACTTTGTGGCCTCACGCACGGTATCCCCACGGGTGTCGCCTTACCTTTTCCCGGGACCGTTTGCGCCTTTTGGCTCACGTATATGATAGTGTCGCTAGCATCCATATGATAAGGAGCCCGGGCTGACATGACTAGTCGTAAACCCAAAGTGGCACAGACTTACAGGGACAGGCATCCATGACCCAGCTTCGAATGTGTCGGTCATCAGCAAGTGGGTCCGGGCTGTAGCACTGGGCTAGCAGGACTCCGGTAAACCGGGCTGTAGCGGGCTAACAGGACTCCGGTACTCAATGCGTGACATTTCCCCGAAGGGACAGACACAGGAACGAAGAAGGACACATGCCGGCCAGCCTAAGTGTTCCAGAGCAGTAGCAAGCTACCATGGCTCAGCGGTAACACTAGGAGACATTTCCCGGTAAGAGAGGCTACTAAAGATAAACAACTAGGTAGTCAGATCCCACACATACCAAGCATTTCAATCATACACACAATATGCTCGATATGTGCAAATACAACGAAGCATCACAACATGACTCTACGACACAAGTACTTTATTTAAGGCTCAGGGAGCCATACATAACATACACAAAGGTACGGGTCTCACGACCCAGCATTCAAGTCATACAGTCATACAAACCAGCAGCGGAAGTAACTTGTCTGAGTACAGACAACTAGTAAAATAAAAGAGGCTTGGAAAGCCTAGCTATACTACATGGTCCTTCACAAGCTCAGGATCACCACCTGGGCCTTTAGCCTACTCGTTGATGTCAACGTCTACGTAGAACCCATCAGAAGGGGTTGCAGCGTCTTCTGTAAAATGTAAATTATAGCAACATGAGTACAAAGGTACTCAGCAAGACTTACATCAGATCCTACATACATGCATATTATCAAGAAGGGTTGGTGGAGTTATTGCAGCAAGCCAGCTTTGACTCTTGGCTAGACTATCCTACGATACTTCAACTTGAAATGGTTTTGCGCACACGAGTCCGCTACTCACCACTTCAATACACTACCGAGGATCCGCCTCCGTCTTCCTACGGAAGAGCCATCCTCGGCACTCACACTTATCTTGAGGCTTTTAGTAGTTTCCATTTACTTGTCTATGAACTGTATAGGCAACCAAGTAGTCCTTTACCGCGGACGCGGCTATTCGAATAGATCATGTTAACCCTGCAGGGGTGTACTTCTTCATACACGCTCTCACCACTTACCGTCGTTTACACGACATGTACTCGGCAACCTTCAAGCGGAAGCCCAACGTGGGTGTCGGCCACGACCTACCTAATCACCTAAGCCTCCAGTCCAGGTTTATCGCCTATCCAGGTTCCATCCGCAGGGAGTCCGGCCGAGGTTTCCCATACGGCCCCGAACGATGTGAACAGGGTTCCCGAGATACCTAACGGGTATTCGGTACACCGTGCCACGTACCTACCGCATCACAGCCCACCCCTACGGTCAGCGCTGTCCACGGCCTCCAGTAGGCTACAAACACCAGAAACTACTTGCAACTCCTGGACGGAGAACTAGGGTGAATAAGAAGCCGAGAGGGTCCATTGGTTTCGGGCCCAATGCATGGTAGTAGCTGATTCTTAAATCACACATACAGATCTCAGTGCTTAGGGTCGGCTTCAATGAAACAACCCACCATGTACTCCTACATGGCCTCTCATCGATACCTTTACCAAATCGTGTTCACCACACCACTCTCATTACCGACATAATCATTTCACTCTAGCCCATCACCCAGATGAACCAGACCTGACCCGACTCTAAGCATAGCAGGCATAGCAAGGTAGGAACAACACATACATATGGCTCAATCAACTCCTACACATGCTAGTGGGTTTCATCTAGTTACTGTGGCAATGACAGGTCATGCAGAGGAAATGGGTTCAACTACCGTAGCACACAGCAGTTTGAAACGCGTTGTCTTAATGCAGTAAAAGAGAGCAGGAGCGAGAACATGGGATTGTATCGATATGATCAAATGGTTGGTTGCTTGCCTGATGGTTCGATGCACTGATACGGTTCTTCGTTAGGGTAATCACGGTACTCCTCGGAGGCAGAACCTGTCGCAAAGGACACCGATACACAACCATCACCAAACAATGTGCAACAATATGATGCATGCATGAAACATGGCAATATGAGTGTGTTGGGCTAATGCAACTAAAACCAGAAGGGTTTGAACCAATTTGAATCAAAGATTCAAATTTCAAACTCAAACATGGCCTTTTAAAGTGCTTTTCCTTGTTCTGCATTAAACATCAGGTTAACTTGTTTAGTCATGCATGAAAATAGTACAGATGGATAGATTGGATTTTTCTGATCATTTTTCATATATAATTTGTCTGATTTGGAGTTACAGAATAAAAGTTATGAATTTTTGAAGTTTAAATAATATTCTGGAATTTCCTGATTTAATTTAAATCCAGAAATATATATATTGCGCCAGCATGACGTCAGCACGACGTCAGCGGTCAACTGCGGCTGGCTGGGGTCAAACCTGACGTGTGGGGTCCACACGTCAGTGACAGGGGGGTTTAACAGAGGTTAGTTTAATCCTAATTAAGGGTTAGTGGCGCTGGGGCCCACTGGTCAGTGTCAGGGGGGTTAATTAACAGTGATTAGTGTTAAGCTAACCACCTGGCCGACGGGGCCCACGCGTCAGTGACTCTGGGGGGGTCAAACCCCAGGTCGAACAGGTCAAACCCGCCGGCGGTTAGTCGCCGGCGAGGTCCGCGGCGTACAAGTGCCTCGGGTTTCCTCTGTGGTGCTCCAAACGGCGTGCGGCTAGGTGCGTTGGAAAGCTAGCTCGATGGCGCGTCGGGCGGTGGCCGTGGCTGGGCCTGGGGTGGCCGGAGTCGACGGCGGCGAGCTCGGCTGCGGCCGCCGGGGTTCGGTCGTGCACGGAAACGGGGTTGGAGCTCGAAGGCGAGCGAGGCAAGGCGCTAGGGATGCTCTACGGGGCCTTACGAACTTGTTGGACTCGCCGGGGTGACCAAATGGTCACCGGAGCTGCGTCGACGGCGAGCTCGGCGACGGCGGAGGTTCGGCCGTGGTGGGAAACGGGGTTACGGCGCGGGAACGAGGGGGAGAAGAGAGGGAAACGGTGGCGGAGCTCACCGCGGTTGCAGCGGGCGTCGAAGCGGGCTCGGGGACGCACTGGAGACGGCGAATCGACGGCGATGGTGGTCGGAGCCCGAGGAGGAAGACGATGGCGACGGCGGCTCCACGGGGCGTCCGGCGTCTTGTGGCTTGACGGAGAGCTTCAGGGCGAGGGGGCGGAGCTCCTGCGCGAGTCGGGAAGGCGAGGGGAGGCCGGTGGCGGCGGCTATGGCGAACGGCGGCGATGGGTGCGTTCGGACACGGGAGAGAGAGAGCGAGGGAGAGGAGAGGAAGAACCGGGGGAGAGTGAGAGAGTACGGGGGGGGGGGGCGTGGCGTCGTTCCAGGGCATCCAGACGAGGAGGGGAGAGGCAGGCAGGCAGGCGAGCTGGTGGCGTGGCGCGGTGGCGCGCGCGCGCGCCGGGCACACTCCCCTCCCTCTGTCGAGGACGAAGACGACAGAGGAGGAGGCGGGCTGGGCCGCCTGCTGGCTGGGCCGGCCAGCTACTGCTGGGCTGCACAGGGAGGAGCCCCAGGTAAGCTTCTCCTTCTTTATTTATTTTTGTTTTCTAATTTCTGTCATTTGTTTTGATTTAAATAAAATATTAAATCATTTTATTACCTTATGCCAATTTTTGCAGGAGCTAGATATATTATTCCAGAGCTCCCCAACAGGTGGCATAATTTTTGGACATATATTAATATATATAACTAATATATTTCCAATGCAAATATTTATGCATTAATTCCAAATGCCCAAAATAAATACCTATGAGCTCTTAAAAATATTGGTTTGATTTTTATCTCTGTCCAATATTTTCAGAGAGCAACATGAGCATTTTCTTGGACTATTTTGGAGAAATTTTTATTTGGGTCATTTTCAAAATGATTCTGAGGGTTTCACAAATCCCCATTTCAAGTTTCTGATGAAAGAGTAAACATGATGCAACACTCTAATGCATGACTAGCTAGGGTGTGACAACTCACCCCCACTCAAAAGAATCTCGTCCCGAGATTTGGGTTCCTCCGGGAAGAAGGCGGGATACTCGAGTCGAAGACGATCCTCCCTTTCCCAAGTTGCTTCATCCTCAGAATGGTGCGACCATTGTACTTTGAGAAACTTGATATTATGACGTCGGGTGGTACGTTCGGCCTGATCGAGGATACGAATGGGGTACTCTCGATATGTAAGATTATCTTGGAGATCAAGCGTTTCGTGGTCCACTCCACGGATAGGATCCGAGAAGCAACGCCTGAGTTGAGAAACGTGGAAGACATCGTGGACTCTGGAGAGGTGCGGAGGTAGTTCCAACTGGTAGGCAACTTCTCCTCGTTTGGCGAGAATGCGAAAAGGTCCAATGTAACGAGGAGCCAATTTGCCTTTGATACCGAAACGATGGGTTCCCTTCAGAGGGGTGACCCGAAGATAAGCCTTCTCGTCAACCTCGAAAGTCATAGCCTTATGTTTTCGGTCATATTGACTCTTTTGACGAGATTGGGCTGTTTTCAACTTTTCACGAACGATACGAACTTGTTCTTCTGCTTCCTGAATCATATCCGGGCCAAAGAATTGTCTTTCCCCGGTTTCTGACCAGTTAAGGGGTGTTCGACATCGTCGTCCATAAAGAACTTCAAAAGGGGCTTTACCCAAGCTAGATTGATAGCTGTTGTTGTAAGCGAATTCGGCAAATGGAAGGCACTTCTCCCAGTCCATTCCGAATGAGATAACAGAGGCTCGAAGCATGTCTTCTAGAATCTGGTTGACGCGTTCCACTTGACCACTCGACTGAGGGTGGAAAGCGGTGCTAAAGGAGAGACGGGTTCCCATAGCGTTTTGGAAACTTTCCCAAAATCGAGAGGTGAAAAGACTTCCTCGATCCGAGTTTATTTCCAAAGGAACACCATGGAGAGACACTATACGGGAGATGTATAAGTCTGCCAACTGACTAGCGGTTATACTCTCACGAACAGGTAAGAAATGGGCTACTTTGGAAAGACGATCGACAACGACGAAGATAGCATTATTCCCTCTCTTGGTCCTGGGAAAACCGGTAATGAAATCCATACCAATTTTATCCCATTTCCATTCAGGAATAGCTAAGGGTTGAAGGGTGCCAGCAGGCCGTTGATGCTCTGCTTTTACACGACGACAGACATCGCAATTAGCAATATATTGAGCGATTTCTCTTTTCATCCTAGTCCACCAGAACCTCTGGCGTAGGTCCTGATACATCTTAGTACTACCGGGATGAATGGTGAGAGGAGATTCATGAGCTTCCTTAAGGATCAATCGTCTCAGGTTTCGCACTTTGGGAACCACTAGTCGATTCCCGAAGTATACGACCCCTTGATCATTAATGGAGAAGCAATTCGCAATTCCTTTCTGGATGTTTCTCTTGATGCGGGAAATTCCCGGATCTACCTTCTGTGCTTTGATAATCTGATCCGTAAGGGTAGGTTTTGCCACCAAGGTGGAAAGAAAACCTTGAGGAACAATGTGAAGGTTAAGCTTCCGAAATTCCTCATGGAGAAGCGATTGACTTTGTTGTAACATTAGGTTGTTACAATAAGATTCACGACTTAGCGCATCAGCCATGACGTTGGCTTTCCCTGGGGTGTAGGTTATTCCTAAGTCGAAATCTGTGATCAACTCAACCCAACGTCTTTGCCTGAGATTCAAATCCGGTTGGGTGAAAATGTACTTCAGACTTTGGTGATCAGTGAATATCTCGCAACGGTTACCGAGGAGGTAATGTCGCCAGGTCTTGAGTGCATAGACTACGGCTGCAAGCTCTAGATCATGAGTAGGATAATTCTCCTCATGTGGGTGCAATTGCCGTGAAGCGTAGGCAATTACGTGTCGATCTTGCATGAGAATGCAACCTAGTCCTTGTCGCGAGGCGTCGCAGTAGATAACAAAGTCCTTGGAGAAGTCTGGCGGTACCAGTACGGGAGCAGAGGTCAGGCGTCTTTTCAGTTCCTGAAAGCTGTGCTCACATTGTGGAGTCCATTCGAACTTCTTATCTTTCTTGAGGAGTTCGGTTAGAGGTTTAGCAACCTTGGAGAAGTTCTCGACAAAGCGACGACAATAGCTCGCTAAGCCCAGAAAACTCCGAACTTGCTTGACCGATTCGGGTGGAGTCCAATTAAGGACGGCTTGAACTCGCTCAGGGTTAACAGCAATACCTTTACCAGATATTACATGACCCAGATAGGTCACTTCTGACAACCAGAATTCACATTTAGAAAATTTGGCATAAAGGCGATGCTCTCGAAGTTTCTCCAACACTAGCCTTAGATGTTCGGCATGTTCCTCCTCGTTCTTGGAGTAGATGAGTATATCATCGAGGTAAACCACGACGAATTTATCCAAATACTCCATGAAGATTGAGTTCATTAACCGAGAAAAGGTGGCTGGAGCGTTGGTTAAACCGAAGGACATGACGGTGTACTCGTATTGGCCATAACGAGTAACAAAGGCCGTTTTAGGAATGTCCCCGTTTCTGATTTTGATTTGATGGTAGCCCAACCTCAAATCCATCTTGGAGAAGACTGAGGATCCAGCGAGCTGATCATACAGGTCGTTGATCCTGGGGAGCGGATATTTGTTCTTGATTGTGACCAAATTGACAGGTCGATAATCTACAACCATCCGGTCCGTACCATCCTTTTTCTTGACGAATAGGACGGGGCAAGCCCACGGAGATGAGCTAGGTCGGATGAAACCCTTTTTCAAGGACTCATCGAGTTGTTTCTTAAGCTCGGCTAGTTCTAGTGGTGCCATCTTATAAGGTCTTCTAGCAATCGGAACGGTTCCTGGAATGAGGTCTATTACGAACTCAACATCCCTGTCAGGTGGAACACCTGGCAATTCCTCTGGGAAGACATCCGGGAAGTCACGGACTACCGAAACGTCCTCAAGGTCTGGCAAAGGGCTGGCGTTAAGAGAATATAATTGTCGCTTGGCTAGTCGGGTTAAGACATTGACTATCTTGCCCGTAGGATGGGTGAGTTGAACAGTCCTAGAGAAGCAATCAATTTGGGCATGATGAGCCGACATCCAGTCCATACCCAGAATGATATTAATATCTGAAGATTTAAGGGCTATCAAAGACGCGAGGAAAACAAGTCTGTCGACTTGGATTTCATTTCCATGGCTTACTCTAGAAGTTTGCCATTTGGATCCCGGAGTTTGAATTACCATAGAGGTTGGCATAACACCGAATGCGACGTTATGCAAACGAGCATAATTTTCGGATATAAAAGAATGAGAGGCTCCTGTATCGAAAAGAACAGATGCCGGGTGGCAATTAACAAGAAGCGTACCGAGAACGACGTTGGGATCCTCTTGAGCTTCTTCGGCAGAGATACAGTTGACATGGCCACGTGAGGCGGTGACCGGCTTGGCGTGGAATACTTTTCCTGTCGGCTTGCCACGGCCAACAGCTTTAGCAGACTGGTTGGGGTTGGTCTGGGGACACTCACGCATATAGTGACCAGATTCCCCACACTTGAAACAAGTCACGGAACTGGTACGTGGAGGAGCATTGTTGGTTGGACCCCCATAGGGCTTGGCTGGAGCAGACTGTTGAACAGGGCGAGGCGCCTGAAAGGGTGGCCTCGGTGTGAACCTGGGTGGCAGGGCGGTGTTGGGTACCCACACGCGGCGCTTCTGAGGACCAGCACCGGATGAGGAACCCATGTCACGGCCATGCTTGCGTGTTGCGTCATAGTCAGTCTGACCAGTTTCAGCACTGATGGCTTTGTTGACAAGTTTCTGAAAAGATGTGCACTCATGCAGACGGAGGTCACGGCGAAGCTCAGGACTAAGGCCCTTACGGAACCTTGCTTGCTTCTTCGCATCAGTAGAAACTTCCTCAGTTGCATATCGTGCGAGGTTACCAAACTCCCTGCTGTAAACATCCACAGAGAGTCGGCCTTGGGTGAAATTGCAGAATTCCTCACGTTTACGGTCCATGAGACCCTCCGGAATGTGATGTTCACGGAAAGCCTCGCTGAATTCAGCCCAAGTAGTGACATGGCCCGCTGGGCGCATAGCTCCATAATTCTCCCACCATAGACTGGCGGGGCCTTCAAGATGATATGCAGCAAAGGTGACCTTGTCAGCCTCCGCTACCAGCGCGGAACGCAGTTTATGAGAGATACTGCGAAGCCAGTCATCAGCGTCGAGAGGCTCGACGGAGTGGTGGAACGTGGGTGGATGTAATTTGATAAAATCACTGAGTGACACCACGTTAGTCCTCTGATGGTGTGCCGTGTTCTGTTCAATACGCTCCAACAAACGGTTGGTCTCCCGCTTGTTTCTCTCGGCTTCCATCATAACCTCGGCTAGGGAAGGAGGATGAGGCAGATTTGCATCCCTGACTTCACTGCCTTCGGCCTGCTCTTGAGGAGCAGGGTTAGTGCGCGTGTTGACCATCCTAGGTAAACAAGACAATGATTTAGTCAGGATGATAAAATTCCGACATAGGATACAAAATGTAAGGAATAACTCGAAATGCAAGATGATCATCCGTATGACATGGTAGATACAGAAACTGCTTCTTTATTCCATCGTCATACACACCATACAGGGTTTAGTACAAGACCAAGCAAAGTACTATTACGGTGAAAGAGGATTACATCTCATCGGAGGCATCCCAAGCTCCTATACATTATTTTTCTACACCTCCGGAAAGAGTACAAACTAGGTCATATCCCACGAGTCACGCGGGACGATAGACGACACAGCTAGTGCGAACTAGTGATACTACCACTAACTCAGACCGATCCGTAGTAGTCCTCGTAGAAGTCACCTCCATAGCCTGGAAGCTCAACATGATCATCCGGAAACAGACGATCTCGCGGAGCTTGTGGACCATAGGGGCTAGGATGAGGTCTTAGACCAACAGACGGTGGCCTGCGGGGACCGCGAGGTGGGGTGATGCCTCCTACATCACGCCAACCCATCACGTCTGGCAGAGCAGATCTCACAGGATAGAGATCGCGCATATCCGAATATCCAGCTTGCACCGCCGGTGCAAACCGAGTCAATGTGGCCCAGTGGTCAGCACGGGTATTGAAGAGCTCTAACCTCAAGGCCCGATTTTCACGGTCCTTATCCTCGAGCATCTCGGCAGTGGTGCGAGTCCGTGAATCCTCCTGGGTGGGGTCAGCATAGATAGCCTGGAGATACCCTTGTGCTCCTGGAAGTGATCCTGGCATATACCGGAAATCAGAGTCCCTAAATAGACCAGACCTGACTCGCATGATGGTCATCATAGAGTAGGCGGCGTCCTGCACAGCCATCTCAATAGTAACCCCGAGTCCATAGGAGCAGTGAAGGGGCTCGGTGGATCCAGGATAAGATGGAAATATCCTGACAGTGCAGAGATACTGGCTTTGATTGCAGTCCCGAAATTGCTCTTCGACCGTGTACTCAGGATACCAGCGGTATCCAGCCTCAGTCATTACCCTGACCAACATGGCAGTATGGCCGGGTACATCTAGGCATCGAGTCAGGCGAACCACTTGATTGAGGTCGCGAGTGGCCATCTGAAAGCACAATCATAATGCAAAGGCATTAGAATTTCTAGCAAAATTTCGGCAGCATAACAGCTGTAAATGCTCAAGAAGGATTTTGAGACATTTGACAAAGGATTACATACACACTCAACATCATCATATCAAGTTCTGAGTCCATCCTAGCAACATAATGTGATAATAGAATTGAACTAGGCTTGTATCCATCAAACCTATAAGGTACTACTGATTAGTAACACGTGATCCTGATAGAGAGAACAGATCCTAATTCCTTAACCCCCGGTGGAAGAATAGACTGACTCAGATCAGAATGTCATTAGATAAAGGAGTAAAAGAGCCTTACGTTCCAACCCACAAACAATTCCCCTACATATAACTAAAGAACTTCTAGACTCAACATCGACCAGTTTGGCTTGGAGAACCTACAGGCAGTCCGGCTCTGATGCCAACGCTGTCAGGACCCCGACTCGATGTCACATCGATCTAGCCGGTAACACCTCATATCACTTTGCGGCCTCACGCACGGTATCCCCACGGGTGTCGCCTTACCTTTGCCCGGGACCGTTTGCGCCTTTTGGCTCACGTATATGATAGTGTCGCTAGCATCCATATGATAAGGAGCCCGGGCTGACATGACTAGTCGTAAACCCAAAGTGGCACAGACTTACAGGGACAGGCATCCATGACCCAGCTTCGAACGTGTCGGTCATCAGCAAGTGGGTCCGGGCTGTAGCACTGGGCTAGCAGGACTCCGGTAAACCGGGCTGTAGCGGGCTAACAGGACTCCGGTACTCAATGCGTGACATTTCCCCGAAGGGACAGACACAGGAACGAAGAAGGACACATGCCGGCCAGCCTAAGTGTTCCAGAGCAGTAGCAAGCTACCATGGCTCAGCGGTAACACTAGGAGACATTTCCCGGTAAGAGAGGCTACTAAAGATAAACAACTAGGTAGTCAGATCCCACACATACCAAGCATTTCAATCATACACACAATATGCTCGATATGTGCAAATACAACGAAGCATCACAACATGACTCTACGACACAAGTACTTTATTTAAGGCTCAGGGAGCCATACATAACATACACAAAGGTACGGGTCTCACGACCCAGCATTCAAGTCATACAGTCATACAAACCAGCAGCGGAAGTAACTTGTCTGAGTACAGACAACTAGTAAAATAAAAGAGGCTTGGAAAGCCTAGCTATACTACATGGTCCTTCACAAGCTCAGGATCACCACCTGGGCCTTTAGCCTACTCGTTGATGTCAACGTCTACGTAGAACCCATCAGAAGGGGTTGCAGCGTCTTCTGTAAAATGTAAATTATAGCAACATGAGTACAAAGGTACTCAGCAAGACTTACATCAGATCCTACATACATGCATATTATCAAGAAGGGTTGGTGGAGTTATTGCAGCAAGCCAGCTTTGACTCTTGGCTAGACTATCCTACGATACTTCAACTTGAAATGGTTTTGCGCACACGAGTCCGCTACTCACCACTTCAATACACTACCGAGGATCCGCCTCCGTCTTCCTACGGAAGAGCCATCCTCGGCACTCACACTTATCTTGAGGCTTTTAGTAGTTTCCATTTACTTGTCTATGAACTGTATAGGCAACCAAGTAGTCCTTTACCGCGGACGCGGCTATTCGAATAGATCATGTTAACCCTGCAGGGGTGTACTTCTTCATACACGCTCTCACCACTTACCGTCGTTTACACGACATGTACTCGGCAACCTTCAAGCGGAAGCCCAACGTGGGTGTCGGCCACGACCTACCTAATCACCTAAGCCTCCAGTCCAGGTTTATCGCCTATCCAGGTTCCATCCGCAGGGAGTCCGGCCGAGGTTTCCCATACGGCCCCGAACGATGTGAACAGGGTTCCCGAGATACCTAACGGGTATTCGGTACACCGTGCCACGTACCTACCGCATCACAGCCCACCCCTACGGTCAGCGCTGTCCACGGCCTCCAGTAGGCTACAAACACCAGAAACTACTTGCAACTCCTGGACGGAGAACTAGGGTGAATAAGAAGCCGAGAGGGTCCATTGGTTTCGGGCCCAATGCATGGTAGTAGCTGATTCTTAAATCACACATACAGATCTCAGTGCTTAGGGTCGGCTTCAATGAAACAACCCACCATGTACTCCTACATGGCCTCTCATCGATACCTTTACCAAATCGTGTTCACCACACCACTCTCATTACCGACATAATCATTTCACTCTAGCCCATCACCCAGATGAACCAGACCTGACCCGACTCTAAGCATAGCAGGCATAGCAAGGTAGGAACAACACATACATATGGCTCAATCAACTCCTACACATGCTAGTGGGTTTCATCTAGTTACTGTGGCAATGACAGGTCATGCAGAGGAAATGGGTTCAACTACCGTAGCACACAGCAGTTTGAAACGCGTTGTCTTAATGCAGTAAAAGAGAGCAGGAGCGAGAACATGGGATTGTATCGATATGATCAAATGGTTGGTTGCTTGCCTGATGGTTCGATGCACTGATACGGTTCTTCGTTAGGGTAATCACGGTACTCCTCGGAGGCAGAACCTGTCGCAAAGGACACCGATACACAACCATCACCAAACAATGTGCAACAATATGATGCATGCATGAAACATGGCAATATGAGTGTGTTGGGCTAATGCAACTAAAACCAGAAGGGTTTGAACCAATTTGAATCAAAGATTCAAATTTCAAACTCAAACATGGCCTTTTAAAGTGCTTTTCCTTGTTCTGCATTAAACATCAGGTTAACTTGTTTAGTCATGCATGAAAATAGTACAGATGGATAGATTGGATTTTTCTGATCATTTTTCATATATAATTTGTCTGATTTGGAGTTACAGAATAAAAGTTATGAATTTTTGAAGTTTAAATAATATTCTGGAATTTCCTGATTTAATTTAAATCCAGAAATATATATATTGCGCCAGCATGACGTCAGCACGACGTCAGCGGTCAACTGCGGCTGGCTGGGGTCAAACCTGACGTGTGGGGTCCACACGTCAGTGACAGGGGGGTTTAACAGAGGTTAGTTTAATCCTAATTAAGGGTTAGTGGCGCTGGGGCCCACTGGTCAGTGTCAGGGGGGTTAATTAACAGTGATTAGTGTTAAGCTAACCACCTGGCCGACGGGGCCCACGCGTCAGTGACTCTGGGGGGGTCAAACCCCAGGTCGAACAGGTCAAACCCGCCGGCGGTTAGTCGCCGGCGAGGTCCGCGGCGTACAAGTGCCTCGGGTTTCCTCTGTGGTGCTCCAAACGGCGTGCGGCTAGGTGCGTTGGAAAGCTAGCTCGATGGCGCGTCGGGCGGTGGCCGTGGCTGGGCCTGGGGTGGCCGGAGTCGACGGCGGCGAGCTCGGCTGCGGCCGCCGGGGTTCGGTCGTGCACGGAAACGGGGTTGGAGCTCGAAGGCGAGCGAGGCAAGGCGCTAGGGATGCTCTACGGGGCCTTACGAACTTGTTGGACTCGCCGGGGTGACCAAATGGTCACCGGAGCTGCGTCGACGGCGAGCTCGGCGACGGCGGAGGTTCGGCCGTGGTGGGAAACGGGGTTACGGCGCGGGAACGAGGGGGAGAAGAGAGGGAAACGGTGGCGGAGCTCACCGCGGTTGCAGCGGGCGTCGAAGCGGGCTCGGGGACGCACTGGAGACGGCGAATCGACGGCGATGGTGGTCGGAGCCCGAGGAGGAAGACGATGGCGACGGCGGCTCCACGGGGCGTCCGGCGTCTTGTGGCTTGACGGAGAGCTTCAGGGCGAGGGGGCGGAGCTCCTGCGCGAGTCGGGAAGGCGAGGGGAGGCCGGTGGCGGCGGCTATGGCGAACGGCGGCGATGGGTGCGTTCGGACACGGGAGAGAGAGAGCGAGGGAGAGGAGAGGAAGAACCGGGGGAGAGTGAGAGAGTACGGGGGGGGGGGCGTGGCGTCGTTCCAGGGCATCCAGACGAGGAGGGGAGAGGCAGGCAGGCAGGCGAGCTGGTGGCGTGGCGCGGTGGCGCGCGCGCGCGCCGGGCACACTCCCCTCCCTCTGTCGAGGACGAAGACGACAGAGGAGGAGGCGGGCTGGGCCGCCTGCTGGCTGGGCCGGCCAGCTACTGCTGGGCTGCACAGGGAGGAGCCCCAGGTAAGCTTCTCCTTCTTTATTTATTTTTGTTTTCTAATTTCTGTCATTTGTTTTGATTTAAATAAAATATTAAATCATTTTATTACCTTATGCCAATTTTTGCAGGAGCTAGATATATTATTCCAGAGCTCCCCAACAGGTGGCATAATTTTTGGACATATATTAATATATATAACTAATATATTTCCAATGCAAATATTTATGCATTAATTCCAAATGCCCAAAATAAATACCTATGAGCTCTTAAAAATATTGGTTTGATTTTTATCTCTGTCAAATATTTTCAGAGAGCAACATGAGCATTTTCTTGGACTATTTTGGAGAAATTTTTATTTGGGTCATTTTCAAAATGATTCTGAGGGTTTCACAAATCCCCATTTCAAGTTTCTGATGAAAGAGTAAACATGATGCAACACTCTAATGCATGACTAGCTAGGGTGTGACAATCTTGCTCATCCGGTGTGCGCTGAGAACGAGATATGTGCAGCTCCTATCGGGATTTGTCGGCACATCGGTCGGTCTTGCTGGTCTTGTTTTACCATTGTCGAAAGGTCTTGTAAACCGGGATTCCGAGTCTGATCGGGTCTTCCTGGGAGAAGGTATATCCTTCGTTGATTGCGAGAGCTTATCATGGGCTAAGTTGGGACACCCTTGTAGGGTATAAACTTTCGAAAGCCGTGCCTGCGGTTATAGGCAGATGGGAATTTGTTAATGTCCGGTTGTAGATAACTTGACACCAAATCCGAATTAAAACGCATCAACCGCGTGTGTAGCCATGATGGTCTCTTTTCGGCGGAGTCCGGGAAGTGAACACGGTTTCTGGGTTATGTTTGACGTAAGTAGGAGTTCAGGATCACTTCTTGATCATTGCTAGCTTCACGACCATTCCGCTTGCTCTCTTCTCGCTCTTATTTGCGTATGTTAGCCACCATATTATGCTTAGTCGCTGCTGCAACCTCACCACTTTACCCCTTCCTTTCCCATTAAGCTTTGCTAGTCTTGATACCCATGGTAATGGGATTGCTGAGTCCTCGTGGCTCACAAATTACTACAACAATAGTTGCAGGTACAAGTTTTGCGATGATCATGACGCGAGAGCGATGCTTGCTTGCGTTGAGTTCTTCTTCTGCTTCTTCGATCAGGGGATAGGTTCCAGGTCGGCAGCCTGGGCTAGCAGGGTGGATGTCGTTTGAGTTTCTGTTTGTGTTCCATCTGTAGTCGGATGATGCTCTTATGTATTGTGATGTTGTATTCGTGTGGCATTGTATGCCTTATGTATGTATCCCCATCTATTATGTAATGTTGATGTAATGATATCCACCTTGCAAAAGTGTTTCAATATACGGGTCTATCCTTGGTGGGACCTTCGAGTTCCTTTTGGATAGGGTCGCATATTGGGCGTGACACCCCCGCTCCTGCGCCTTGTCGAGCAAACGCCCCGTCGAAGTACATGATCCATTCATCCGACTCTTCATCTCCTGGCAGGAGGGAGCAGTCCTCACCTTCCCGGTGGTGTGGAGCGTTAGTCCACTCGGCCACGAAGTCCGCGAGGGCCACGCCCTTGATGACCCTGGTGGTACTGAACTCGAGATTGAATGCTTGAAGCTGAATGTTCCATTCGGTGACTCGCCCGGCTGCGTTCGGGCTCCGGAGCACCCTCTCCAGTGGGTACGCTGATACAACCTTGATGGGGTGGCCTTGAAAGTAGTGGCACAGTTTCCTGGAGGCGACTAGAAGTGCGAGCAAGAGCTTCTATGGCATGGGTAGCGTGCCCGGGCCTCCCTCAGTACTGTGCTGACAAAGTAGACAGGGTGCTCGACGAGCGGGGCAGCATCAGCGACATCTTGTTCTTCACGTGGGCACAGGTTCCTTACGGCCTCATAAGGCCCGTCCTCCAGAGCCTTGGCAGCCGCGGGGTCAATCGTGGCTTCAGGAGGAACGTCGGCCACTGCGCCGGCCGAGGCTTCAGATGCCTCCCCCTGGGGGTGCTGCGCCTTGCTTGCCGGTTGCGCATCCTGCTGCGGCTTCTTGATCGGGCGCTCCTTCCTTAGCGCCACCAGGGTGGCGCTGGCCGAGTGAGGGGTTGCTGCCAGATAGAGCACCAAGGGTTCGAGAGGGCGCGGTGCCACCATCACAAGCGAACTGGTCAGATATCTCTTGAGGTCCTGGAAGGCTGCGTCTGCCTTGGGGGTCCACTCGAACTACTCCTTCCTTTTCATCATCTTGAAAAACGGGAGGGCGCGCTCCCTTGGAAATGAAGCACCCAAGTGAGGTTATGCACCTAGCCAACTTCTGCACCTCGGGGGTTCATATCCTCTATCGCCTTGACCTTTTCTGGGTTAGCCTCGATCCCTCTATGTGACACCTAGAAGCCCAGCAGCTTGCCGGAAGGGAACCCGAACACACACTTCTCGGGGTTAAGCCAAAGATCCACCGTGTGCAGGCTGGCGAACGTCTCCTCCAGATCTTCTATCAGAGTTCTGGCCTCCCGAGACTTCACCACTATATCATCAACATAGGCCTCTGCGTTCCTCCCGAGCTGCGAACCCAGGGCAATGTGCATCAACCATTGGAAGGTTGCTCCGGCATTGCTCAACCCGAAGGGCATGCAAGTGTAGCAGTACACCCCGCATGGGGTGAGGAATGCCGTCTTCTCCACGTCCTCCACGACCATCTTGATCTGGTGGTTGCCAAAGAAGGCATTTAGGAAGCACAACAGGTCGCACTTGGCGGTGGAGTCAATGATCTGTTCGATGCGAGGGAGCGGGAAGGGATCTTGCGGGCAGGCCTTGTTGAGATTGGTGAAGTCGACACACATGTGCTCCTTCCCTCCTTTCTTGGGGACGACGACGGGGTTCGCCAGCAACTTTGGGTACTGCACCTCTCTGATGACCCCTGCGGCTTGTAGCTTATGAGTTTCTTGGACGATGAAGGCCTGCTTCTCAGTGGACTGGCGACGAGCATTCTGCTTCATCGCCGCACAGTTGGGCATACCCCCAGGTGGTGCTCGATACCCCCCTTGGGACCCCAGCCAAGTGCTTGGGTTCCCAAGCGAATACATCCTTGTTGGCCCGCAAAAAGTTGATCAATGCCTCCTCTTGATCCCGAGGTAGGCCAACCCCTATAGTGAAGGTGGCGCTGGTCGTCCCATCCTTGCAGACCGGCACTTGCTTTGTCTCGGCTCGGTCTTGGGAGAATAACTGCTTCTTCTTGGCAGGCGCCGCTTCTTGGGCCTCCTGATCCTTCTTCTTGCCGGGTAGCACAGTCGCGGCTGTCTTGAAGGTGAGCTTGAGGGCCTGCAGCACGCCTTTGGTGTCCCCTGCCACCATGAGGACACCGTTGCTGCCAGGCATCTTCATGAGGTTGTACGCGGGGTGGGTCGCAGCCATAATCTGGGCCAAGGCTGGGTATCCCAGGATAGCATTGTACGACAGGTCGATCTTGGCAATGTCGAAGTCGATGAGCTCGGTGCGGTAGTTGTCGCAGGTCCCGAAGGTGACAGGGAGACGGATCCGCCCTAGGGGCCTGGTGGAACCGTCGCCGACCCCGGAGAAAGGCTTGGAGGGGCAGAGCCAGCTGGGCGGCACGTGGAGCAGGCCGAACACCTCCGGGGAGAGCATGTTGAGGCCGGCTCTGCCGTCGATGAGGGTCCTGGTGATCGCCACGTGGCAAATGGTCGGGGTGTAGAGCATCGGGAGTGCGCCTGCGCCCGTTGTGGTTGCGGGATGATCCTCGGGGCCAAGGCGAGGTCAGCTTGGGGCGCCGCCCAGCCCGGGGGAGCCCCCAAGCCCACCTGAGTGTTGCCTACCCGCCGGTAGAACTGCTTGACGTGGCAGTCGGAGGGAGGCGCCTGCGAGCCACCTAGAAGAGTTGCGACGACCGGGGGCGCCGGCGCCGTGTAGTGGGCGAGGAAGAGGTCACGCAGCTCCTCCCAGGAGGCCACGAAAGATGCCGGCAGGTTGAGCAACCAGGCGCGTGGTGCACCTACGAGGGCCATGGGGAACCAGTTGGTCTTCACCTTGTCGTCTCCGCCAGCCGCCCAAACTGCCTCCTCATATGCTTGAAGAAAGGGGGCTGGATCTGCTGCGCCGTCGTAGCATGGCGGCATCTCTGGTCAGAACTTGGGCGGCCACTGCACCTGCTATAGGGAGAGGGTGAAGCAGCGCAGCCCCGACGCTTCTCCGGGAACGCGCGTCGACGGGGCCGGCGAAGGAGCGCCCGCCATAGGGGCCTAGTGGCACGATCTAGAGGTCGAGGAAGAGGATTCTGATGCACCCCTACCTGGCACGCCAAATGTCGGATTTAGGGATCCGACAACCCTTGAGAGGTTCGAACTCTGGGGTGCGTGCGGGGATCTCAACCTGCCCAGCCTGCCCACTCGCGATCCTCCTAGCCTAGCGCATCGAGCTCAAAGGGACACAAAGACACAAAGATTTATACTGGTTTGGGCCACCGTTATGGTGTAATACCCTAATCTAGTGTGGTGTGGTGGATTTCCTCGAGGGGCTATGGATGAACTAGTACAGTGGATGAACAAGCCTCAGGAGGTGAGGTGTTCTTGAGCTAGTGTGGTGTTCTACTTGTTCTGATTTCGGTCGCCTTCTATGGTGGCGGCTAAGTCCTATATATAGTGGCCTTGGTCCTCTTACCAAATATGAGTGGGAAGGGATCCCACAACGGTGGGATTTGAAAGGGGACAAGTAGTACAGTCTATCCTGACAAAAGTAGTCTTCGCCTGCGAAAAGCCTCTGGTCGTGACGCTGCGGTGGGATCGGTGATGACCTCCGTCCTGCCATCCTGGCGGTCTTGGTCTTGTTGCACCAGAATGGAAACCTTTGGCTGATTCCTCGGGACTCCGCGCCTGTGGCTTGCCCCCCTTGCGCTGAAGAGGAAACCTGCGCTCTGCACCCGCCTGGCCTTGGTCATCATGGCTCACGTTAGCTGAGCCTCATGAGATAACTTGCATAGAACTCTCCGCCCCTCAGGAGGCCTCCCGAGGAGGCCACCTCCTTCGGGGGTCTTGGCGTCATCCGCCTCGCGAGGCTTGGCCCCTCACGAGGGTCTTGCGGTGTTGATGTTGAAGCTGGGCTGTACCAGGCCGTCGATGGAGTCATGCGGTGGGCCACTGGAAGGTAGGATTGGATAACCCCAAGTCTAGGATGCCGACAGGGAAGAAAGATCGTCGATGCTATAGTTGGTCACAGGGACATCAACAGCGGTCTCGGGGTCTACAGAAGAAGAAGAGGGGGAAGAAACAGTAAATACAGAGCAAACGGATTTAACACAGATGCATGACGGGGTAACACACAAGGCTAGGGGTGTTCTGACACAGTGGTACTCGATACCGGTGAGGGCGATAACATCTGGGAATGTTTTCCTGAAGTTTGGCATTTTTGGACAGATGAAACGGAGGGGGACAGTTGCATGTTTGCTATGCTAGGGACGCGTGACAGGCGAACGGAGGGCCTATCCGGATTCGTCTCGTCGTTCTGAGAAACTTTCATATACAAAGTATTTTCATCCGAGTAATGGTTTATTTTCTATGATTTTTAAAAGTGTTAAATGATTTTTTGGATTTTCTTTATCTAGTTCATTCAAATATTAAATACGGCAGATTACATTTTATACCCACTAGTGGGCTAGCCAAAGTGTATGACAATGGGGGCCATGAGTCAAGTCAGTAGGCCAGTCAAACAATTGACGAGTCAAAGTTTGACTGGTCAACATGGCCAATGGACCCACATGTCATAGACTAATATTTTAACAGATTTATTTATTTAGTTTAATTTAGCAGTGACCCACTTGTCATAGACTATTTACCTAATCATATAAATAAAGCAATCCTATTAGAGAGGGGGGGCACATGTCATTGGGTACCAACTGATTAGCCTAACTAGTAACAAAATTAGCCACCAACTAAATCTTGGGCCGGCCATATGCAGTGGCACAAGCCGGCCATGGTGTGGCTGTGCACCACGCACAAGTCAATGTATGTGCTTTGTGAAAGTCCTATCAAGTGTTTTGATCTATCTCTATAGATCTTGATGCCCAATATGTAAGCAGCTTCACCTATGTCTTTCATTGAAAAACTCTTGTTCAAATAACCCTTTATGCTTTCCAAAAATTCTATATCATTTCCAATCAATAATATGTCATCCACATATAGTATTAGAAATGCTACAGAGCTCCCACTCACTTTCTTGTAAATACAAGCTTCTCCATAAGTTTGTATAAAACCGAAAGCCTAGATCACCTCATTAAAGTGTAAATTCCAAAGCCGAGATGCTTGCACCAGTCCATAGATGGACCGCCGGAGCTTGCACACCTTGTTAGCATCCTTAGGATCGACAAAACCTTCTGGTTGCATCATATACAACTCTTCCTTAAGGAACCCATGAAGTAACGCTGTTTTGAAGTCCATCTGTCAGATTTCATAGTCATAATATATATGCGGCAATTGCTAACATAATTGTAAGAGACTTAAGCATCACTATGGGTGAGAAAGTCTCATCCTAGTCAACTCCTTGAATTTTTTGAAAACCTTTTGTGACAAGTCGAGCTTTATAGATGGTGACATTACCATCTGCGTCTGTCTTCTTCTCAAAGATCCATTTATTCTCAATGCCCTGCAGGTCATCGGGCAAGTCTACCAAAGTCCATACTTTGTTCTCATACATGGATCCTATCTCGGATTTCATGGCCTCAAGCCATTTGTCGGAGTCCGGGCTCATCATTGCTTCTTCATAGTCCATAGGTTCACCATTGTCTAACAACATGACTTCTAGGACGGGATCACTGTACCACTCTAGTGCGGAACGTGTCCTAGTTGACCTAAGAACGTAGGTAGTAACTTGATCCGAAGTTTCATGATCATCATCATTAACTTTGTCTCTGGATGGTGTAGGCATCACGGGAACTACTTTCTGTGATGTGCTACTCTCCAGTTCAAGAGAAGGTGCAATTACCTCATCAAGTTCTACTTTCCTCCCACTCACTTCTTTTGAGAGAAAACTCCTTCTCTAGAAAGTACCCATTTTTAGCAACAAAAATCTCACCCTCAAATCTGTGATAGAAGGTATACCCAATGGTTTGATCTTATCAGGCTGAAGCCTCTTGACATAAATGTAACATCCCCAAACTTTCAGAAACGATAACTTAGGTTTCTTGCAAAACCATAATTCATACGGTGTTGTCATACCGGATTTAGACGGTGCCCTATTTAAAGTGAATGCGGCCGCCTCTAATGCATAACCCCAAAATGACAGTGGCAAATAGGTAAGAGACATTATAGAATGCACCATATCCAATAAAGTATGGTTATGACGTTCAAACACACCATTACGCTGTGGTGTTCCGGGTGGCGTGAGTTGCGAAACAATTCCACATTATCTTAAATGATTGCCAAAGTCATAACTCAAATATTCACCTCCACGATTAGATCATAGAAACTTTATTTCCTTGTTATGATGATTCTCCACTTCATTCTGAAATTCCTTTAACTTTTCAAATATTTCAGACTTGTTCTTCATTAAGTAAATATACACATATCTACTCAAATCATTTGTGAAGGTAGGAAAATAACGATATCCACCACGTGCTTCAACACTCATCGGATCACATACATCAGTATATATTATTTCCAACAAGTCACTAGACTGCTCCATTGTACCAAAAAACGAGGTTTTAGTCATCTTGCCCATAAGGTATGGTTCACAAGTATCAAATGATTTAGAATCAAGTGATTCCAAAAGTCCATCAGTATGGAGTTTCTTCATGAGCTTTACACAAATATGACCTAAGAGGCAGTGCAACAAATATGTGGTACTATCATTATTAGCTTTGCATCTTTTGTCATCAATATTATGAATCTGTGTATCACTATGATCAAGATTCAACAAGAATAAACCATTCACAAGGGGTGCATGAGCATAAAAGATATTATCCATATAATAGAACAACCATTATTCTCTGACTTAAATGAATAACCATGTCACAATCAAAAAGATCCAGATATAATGTTCATGCTCAAAGCAGGCACCAAACAACAATTATTTAGGTTTAAAACTAATCCTGGAGGTAAATTTAGAGGTAGCATGCCGGCGGCGATCAAATCAATCTTGGAACCATTTCCAAGGCGCATCGTCACCTCGTCCTTAGCTAGTCCCCATTTATTCCACATCTCCTATTTCGAGTTACAAATATTAGCAACCAAAGCAATATCAAATACACAGGCGCTACTACGAGTACTAGTAAGGTACATGCATGCATGCAATTTGTCGGGGGCCCCTAGCGCTTCATTTATTTCCCTATTGCTCAGGGTCTGCGCCTGGCTTTGTACAAGGGGTTACATGCAACATTGGCAAGGCCTGTAGAAAAGGGTGGCTGCCGGGAAGCGCCCGACAGCCGCACCTTACGGGTAGAACTTACGGAGATTCTCAATGTTCCATGAGTTTTTCAACTGAATGCCATCTCCGGTCTCCAGACGGACTGCGCCAAGTCCGGTGACTCGTACTACCCGGTAAGGGCCCTCCCACTTTGGCGTCAACTTGTTTGTACCCTTGGTGGACTAAACACGCCTAAGGATTGAAGGAAATATGCCCTAGAGGCAATAATAAAGTTATTATTTATTTCCTTTTTCATGATAAATGTTTATAATTCATGCTAGAATTGTATTAACCGGAAACTTGATACATGTGTGAATACATAGACAAACATAGTGTAACTAGTACGCCTCTACTTGACTAGCTCATGAATCAAAGATGGTTAAGTTTCCTAGCCATAGACATGAGTTGTCATTTGATTAACGGGATCACATCATTAAGAGCATGATGTGATTGACTTGACCCATTCCGTTAGCTTAGCACTTGATCGTTTAGTATGTTGCTATTGCTTTCTTCATGACTTATACATGTTCCTATGACTATGAGATTATGCAACTCCCGTTTACCGGAGGAACACTTTGTGTGCTACCAAATGTCACAACATAACTAGGTGATTATAAAGGAGCTCTACAGGTGTCTCCGAAGGTACATGTTGAGTTGGCGTATTTTGAGATGAGGATTTGTCACTCCGATTGTCGGAGAGGTATCTCAGGGCCCTCTCGGTAATGCACATCACTATAAGCCTTGCAAGTAATGTGACTAATGAGTTAGTTGCGGGATGATTCATTACATAACGAGTAAAGAGACTTGCTGGTAACAAGGTTGAACTAGGTATTGAGATACCGACGATCGAATCTCGGACAAGTAACATACCGAGGACAAAGGGAACAACGTATGTTGCTATGCAGTTTGACCGATAAAGATCTTCGTAGAATATGTAGGATCCAATATGAGCATCCAGGTTCCGCTATTGGTTATTGACCGGAAACGTGTCTTGGTCATGTCTACATAGTTCTCGAACCCATAGGGTCCACACGCTTAAGGTTTTGATGACAGTTATATTATGAGTTTGTGAGTTTTGATGTACCGAAGGAGTTCGGAGTACCGGATGAGATCGGGGACATGACGAGGAGTCTCAAAATGGTCGAGACGTAAACATCGATATATTGGACGACTATATTCTGACATCGGAAAGGTTCCGAGTGGTTCGGGTATTTTTCGGAGTACCGACGAGTTACGGGAATACGGGGAAGAAGTATATGGTCCTTATTGGGCTTTAGGGGAGAGAGAGAGGCAGGCCGCCCCCCCAATGACTAGTCCGAATTGGACTAGGGGGAGGGGCGGCGCCCCCTCCTTCCTTCTCTTCCCTCTCCCCCTTCCTTGTCTCCTACTCCTACTACATGGAAGGGGAGGAATCCTACTCCCGGTGGGAGTAGGACTCCTCCAGGGCGCGCCATAGGGGCCGGCCCTCTCCCCCTCCTCCACTCCTTTATATACGGGGGCAGGGGGCACCTCTAGACTCAACAATTGATCTCTTAATCTCTTAGCCGTGTGCGGTGCCCCCCTCCACGATAGTCCTCCTCGATAATATTGTAGCGGTGCTTAGGCGAAGTCCTGCGACGGTAGAACATCAAGATTGTCACCACGCCATCGTGCTGACGGAACTCTCCCTCGACACTCGGCTGGATCGGAGTTCGAGGGGTGTCATTGAGCTGAACGTGTGCTAGAACTCGGAGGTGCCGTAGTTTCGATGCTTGATCGGTCGGGGTGTGAAGACGTACGACTACATCAACCGCGTTGTTCTAACGCTTCTGCTTTCGGTCTACGAGGGTATGTGGACACGCTCTCCCCTCTCGTTGCTATGCATCACCATGATCTTGCGTGTGCGTAGGATTTTTTTTGAAATTACTACGTTCCCCAACAGTGATATCCGAGCCTGGTTTTATGCGTAGATTTTATATGCACGAGTAGAACACAAGTGAGTTGTGGGTGATACAAGTCATACTGCTTACCAGCATGTCATACTTTGGTTCGGCGGTATTGTTGGATGAAGCGGCCCGGACCGACATTACGCGTACGCTTACGCGAGACTGGTTCTACCGACGTGCTTTGCACACAGGTGGCTGGCGGGTGTCAGTTTCTCCAACTTTAGTTGAACCGAGTGTGGCTATGCCCGGTCCTTGAGAAGGTTAAAACAACACTAACTTGACGAACTATCGTTGTGGTTTTGATGCGTAGGTAAGAATGGTTCTTGCTCAGCCCGTAGCAGCCACGTAAAATTTGCAACAACAAAGTAGAGGACGTCTAACTTGTTTTTGCAGGGCATGTTGTGATGTGATATGGTCAAGACGTGATGCTATATTTTATTGTATGAGATGATCATGTTTTGTAACCGAGTTATCGGCAACTGGCAGGAGCCATATGGTTGTCGCTTTGTTGTATGAAATGCAAGCGCCCTGTAATTGCTTTACTTTATCACTAAGAGGTAGCGATAGTCGTAGAAGCAATAGATGGCGAAATGACAACGATGATACGATGGAGATCAAGGTGTCGTGCCGGTGATGATGGTGATCACGACGGTGCTTCGGAGATGAAGATCACAAGCACAAGATGATGATGGCCATATCATATCACTTATATTGATTGCATGTGATGTTTATCCTTTATGCATCTTATCTTGCTTTGATTGACGGTAGCATTTTAAGATGATCTCTCACTAATTATCAAGAAGTGTTCTCCCTGAGTATGCACCGTTGCGAAAGTTCTTCGTGCTGAGACACCACGTGATGATCGGGTGTGATAGGCTCTACGTTCAAATACAACGGGTGCAAAACAGTTGCACACGCGGAATACTCAGGTTAAACTTGACGAGCCTAGCATATACAGATATGGCCTCGGAACACGGAGACCGAAAGGTCGAACGTGAATCATATAGTAGATATGATCAACATAGTGATGTTCACCATTGAAAACTACTCCATCTCACATGATGATCGGACATGGTTTAGTTGATTTGGATCACGTGATCACTTAGATGACTAGAGAGATGTCTGTCTAAGTGGGAGTTCTTTAGTAATATGATTAATTGAACTTAAATTTATCATGAACTTAGTCCTGGTAGTATTTTGCAAATTATGTTGTAGATCAATAGCTCGCGTTGTTGCTTTCATATGTTTATTTTGATATGTTCCTAGAGAAAACTGTGTTGAAAGATGTTAGTAGCAATGATGCGGATTGGATCCGTGATCTGAGGTTTATCCTCATTGCTGCACAGAAGAATTATGTCCTTGATGCACCGCTAGGTGACAAACCTATTGCAGGAGCAGACGCAGACATTATGAATGTTTGGGTAGCTCAAAATGGTGACTACTTGATAGTTTAGTGCACCATGCTTAAACGTCTTAGAATCGGGACTTCAAAGATGTTTTGAACATCATGGACCATATGAGATGTTCTAGGAGTTGAAGTTAATATTTCCAGCAAAAACCCGAGTTGAGAGATATGAAGTCTCCAACAAGTTCTATAGCTAAAAGATGGAGGAGAATTGCTCAACTAGTGAGCATGTGCTCAGATTGTCTGGGTACTACAATCGCTTGAATTAAGTGGGAGTTAATCTTCCAGATAAAATAGTGATTGACAGAGTTCTCTAGTCACCATCACGAAGTTGCTAGAACTTCGTGATAAACTATAGTATGCAAGGGATAACGAAAACGATTCCCAAGCTCTTCGTGATGTTGAAATCGACGAAGGTAGAAATCAAGAAAGAGCATCAAGTGTTGATGATTGAAAAGACCACTAGTTTCAAGAAAAGGGCAAAGGGAAAGAAGGGAACTTCAAGTAGAATGACAAGCAAGTTGTCACTCCCGTGAAGAATCCCAAAGCTGGACCAAAGCCTAAAACTGAGTGCTTACACTGCAAAGGAAATGGTCACTGGAAACGGAAATACCCTGAATATTTGGTAGATAAGAAGGATGGCAGAGTGAACAAGGGTATATTTGATATACAGGATATTGATGTGTACCTTACTAGTGTTTGTAGTAGCCCCTAAGTATTTGATACTTGTTCGGTTGCTAAAAATTAGTAACTTGAAACAGGAGTTACAGAATAAACAGAGACTAGTTGAGGGTGAAGTGATGATGTGTGTTGGAAGTGGTTCCAAGATTGATATGATCATCATCACACACTCCCTATACTTTCGGGATTAGTGTTAAACCTAAATAAATGTTATTTGGCGTTTGCGTTGAGCATGAATATGATTTGATCATGTTTATTGCGATACGGTTATTCATTTAAAGTCAGAGAATAATTGTTATTCTGTTTACATGAATAAGACCTTCAATGGTCATACACCCAATGAAAATAGTTTGTTGAATCTCGATCGTAGTGATACACATATTCATAATATAGATGCCAAAAGATGCAAAGTTAATAATGATAGTGCAACTTATTTGTGGCACTGTCGTTTGGGTCATATCGGTGTAAAGCGCATGAAGAAACTCCATAAAGATGGATTTTCGGAATCACTTGGTTATGAATCATTTGATGTTTGCGAATCATGCCTTTTGGGAAAGATGGCTAAAACTCCGTTCTCCAGAACAATGGAACGAGCTACTGACTTATTGGAAATAATACATACTGATGTATGCGATCCGATGAGTGTTAATGCTCCTGGCAAGTATCGTTATTTTCTGACCTTCACAAATGATTTGAGCAGATATGGGTATATCTACTTAATGAAACACAAGTCTGAAACATTTGAAAAGTTCAAATAATTTCGGAGTGAAGTGGAGAATCATCGTAACAAGAAAATAAAGTTTCTATGATCTGATCGTGGAGAAGAATATTTGAGTTACAAGTTTGGCCTTCATTTGAAACAATGTGAAATAGTTTCGCAACTCACGCCACCAGGAACACCACAATGTAATGGTGTGTCTGAATGTCGTAATCGTACTTTACTAGATATGGTGCGATCTATGATGTCTCTTACCGATTTGCCACTATCATTTTGGGGTTATACATTAGAGGCAGCTGCATTCACTTTAAATAGGGCACCATCAAAATCCGTTGAGACGACGCTTTATGAACCGTGATTTGGCAATAAACCAAAGTTGTCGTTTCTTAAAGTTTGGGGCTGCGATGCTTATGTGAAAAAGTTTCAAACTGATAAGCTCGAACCCAAATCAGAGAAGTGCATCTTCATAGAATACCCAAAGGAAACTGTTGGGTACACCTTCTATCACAGATCTGAAGGCAAGATATTCGTTGCTAAGATGGATCCTTTCTAGAGAAGGAATTTCTCTCGAAAGAAGTGAGTGGGAGGAAAGTAGAACTTGATAAGGTAATTGTACCTTCTCCCGAATGGGAAAGTAGTTCATCATAGAAACTAGTTCCAGTGATGCCTACACCGATTAGTGAGGAAGCTAATGACGATCATGAAACTTTAGATCAAGTTACTACAGAACCTCGTAGGTCTTCCAGAGTACGGTCCGCACCAGAATGGTACGATAATCCTGTTCTGAAAGTCATGTTACTAGACCATGATAGACCTACGAACTATGAGGAAGTGATGATGAGCCGAGATTCTATGAAATGGATGGACGCCATGAAATCTGAAATAGGATCCATGTATGAGAACAAAGTGTGAACTTTGGTGGACTTGCCCGATGATCGGCAATCCATAGAAAATAAATGGATCTTCAAGAGGAAGACGGACGTTGATAGTAGTGTTACTATCTACAAAGCTCGACTTGTCGCAAAAAGGTTTTCGACAAGTTCAAGGTGTTGACTACAATGAGATTTTCTGAATTGTAGCAATGCTTAAGTATGTCTGAATCATGTTAGAAATTGCCACATTTTATGAAATATGGCAAATGGATGTCAAAACTGCATTCCTTAATGGTTTTCTTAAAGAAGAGTTGTATATGATGCAACCAGAAGGTTTTGTCAATCCTAAAGGTGCTAACAAAATGTGCAAGCTCCAGCAATCCATTTATGGACTGGTGCAAGCATCTCGGAGTTGGAATATATGCTTTGATAAGTTGATCAAAGCATATAGTTTTATACAGACTTCCAGTGAAGCCTGTATTTACAATAAAGTGAGTGGGAGCACTACAGCCTTTCTGATAAGTATATGTGAGTGACATATTGTTGATCAGAAATGATGTAGAATTTTTCTGGAAAGCATAAAGAAGTGTTTGAAAGGAGTTCTTTAAAAGAAAAGACCTCAGTGAAGCTACTTACATATTGGGCATCAAGATCTATAAGATAGATCAAGACGCTTGATAAGATTTTTCAATGAGTATATACCTTGGCAAGTTTTGAAATAGTTCAAAATGGATCAGTCAAAGAAGGAATTCTTGTCTGTATTAGAAGGTGTAAAGTTGAGTAAGACTCAAAACCCGACCATGGCAGAAAATAGAAATAGAATGAAAAGTCATTCCCTATGCCTCAGTCATAGGTTCTATAAAGTATGCTATGCTGTGTACCAGACCTATTGTATACCTTGCTCTGAATTTGGCAAGGGAATACAATTCTGATCTAAGAGTACATCACTGGATAGCGATCAAGAATATCCTTAGTAAGGACTAAGGAAATATTTCTCGATTATGGAGGTGATAAAAGAGCTCATCATAAAGAGTTACATCGGTGCAAGCTTTTACACCGATCCAGATGACTCTAAGTCTTAATCTAGATACATATTGAAAGTGGGAGAAATTAGCTATAGTAGCTCCGTGCAGAGCATTGTAGACATAGAATATTTGCAAAATACATACGGCTCTGAATGTGACAGACCCGTTGACTAAACTTCTCTCACGAGAAAAACATGATCATACCTTAGTAATCTTTGGGTGTTAATCACATAGAGATGTGAACTAGATTATTGACTCTAGTAAACCCTTTGGGTGTTTATCACATGGCGATGTGAACTATGGGTATTAATCATATACAGATATGAATATTGGTGTTAAATCACATGATGATGTGAACTAGATTATTGACTCTAGTGCGAGTGAGAGACTGAAGGAAATATGCCCAAGAGGCAATAATAAAGTTATTATTTATTTCCTTATTTCATGATAAATGATTATTATTCATGCTAGAATTGTATTAACCGGAAACTTGATACATGTGTGAATACATAGACAAACATAGTGTCACTAGTATGCCTCTACTTGACTAGCTCGTGAATCAAAGATGGTGAAGTTTCCTAGCCATAGACATGAGTTGTCATTTGATTAATAGGATAACATCATTAGGAGAATGATGTGATTGAATTGACCCATTCCGTTAGCTTAGCACTTGATCGTTTAGTATGTTGCTATTGCTTTCTTCATGACTTATACATGTTCCTATGACTATGAGATTATGCAACTCCCGTTTACCGGAGAAACACTTTGTGTGCTACCAAACGTCACAACGTAACTGGGTGATTATAAAGGAGCTCTACAGGTGTCTCTGAAGGTACATGTTGAGTTGGCGTATTTCGAGATTAGGATTTGTCACTCCGATTGTTGGAGAGGTATCTCTGGGCCCTCTCGGTAATGCACATCACTATAAGCCTTGCAAGCAATGTGACTAATGAGTTAGTTGCGAGATGATGCATTACATAACGAGTAAAGAGACTTGCCGGTAACGAGATTGAACTAGGTATTGAGATACCGACGATCGAATCTCGGACAAGTAACATACCGATGACAAAGGGAACAACGTATGTTGTTATGCGGTTTGACCGATAAAGATCTTCGTAGAATATGAAGGAGCCAATATGAGCATCCAGGTTCCGCTATTGGTTATTGACCGGAAACGTGTCTCGGTCATGTCTACATAGTTCTCGAACCCGTAGGTCCGAACGCTTAAGGTTTTGATGACAGTTATATTATGAGTTTATGAGTTTTGATGTACCGAAGGAGTTCAGAGTCCCGGATGAGATCGGGGACATGACGAGGAGTCTCGAAATGGTCGAGACGTAAAGATCGATATATTGGACAACTATATTCAGACATCGGAAAGGTTCCGAGTGGTTCGGGTATTTTTCGGAGTAGCAGGGAGTTACGGGAATATGGGTAAGAAGTATATGGTCCTTATTGGGCTTTAGGGGAGAGAGAGAGAGGCAGGCCGCACCCCCCCAATGACTAGTCTGAATTGGACTAGGGGGAGGGGCGGCACCCCCTCCTTACTTCTTTTCCCTCTCCCCCTTCCTTGTCTCCTACTCCTACTACATGGAAGGGGAGGAATCCTACTCCCGGTGGGAGTAGGACTCCTCCATGGCGCGCCATAGGGGCCGGCCCTCTCCCCCTCCTCCACTCCTTTATATACTGGGGTAGGGGGGCACCTCTAGACACAACAATTTATCTCTTGATCTCTTAGCCGTGTGCGGTGCCCCCCTCCACGATAGTCCTCCTCGATAATATTGTAGCGGTGCTTAGGCGAAGCCCTGCGACGGTAAAACATTAAGATCGTCACCACGCCGTCGTGCTGACGGAACTCTCCCTCGACACTCGGCTGGATCGGACTTTGAGGGATGTCATCGAGCTGAACGTGTGCTAGAACTCGGAGGTGCCGTAGTTTCGGTGCTTGATCGGTCGGGCCATGAAGACGTACGACTACATCAACCGCGTTGTTCTAACGCTTCCGCTTTCGGTCTACGAGGGTACATGGACACAGTCTCCCCTCTCGTTGCTATGCATCACAATGATCTTGCGTGTGCGTAGGATTTTTTTTGAAATTACTACGTTCCCCAACAAGGACAAGGTCGCCTTCCTCAAAACTCCAGGAATGAACCATGCGACTATGATAGCGACACAGGGCTTGCTGGTAGCGTGCAACACGCGTAGCAACCCAGAGACGGTTCTCCTCGAGTAGCATAGCATCGTCACGCCAGTGCTGTTCTTGCAGTACTTCATCATGGGAAAGCACTCGAGGTAACCCATAAATGAGTTCCGTGGGGATAACTGCTTCTGCCCCATATACTAGAGAGAAGGGAGTCTGCCCGGTAGCTCGATTTGGTGTCGTTCTGAGGGACCAAAGAACCACCGACAGCTCGTTGATCCATCACCTGCCACACTTCTGCAGCTTATCCAATGTCCTTGTCTTGAGTCCTCGCAAAACTTCAGCGTTCGCCCTCTCAGCTTGCCCGTTGCTCCTTGGATGAGCAACGGAGGTGAATGAGATCTTGCTTCTGAGGGCATGGACGTATTGCATGAATGCGTGGCTCGTGAATTGGGTGCCATTGTTAGTGAGGATTCGGGCAGGGACTCCGAAGCGGCACACCAATTCATTCAAGAACTTGATAGCTGACTGAGCAGTCACCTTTCTCACGGGCTCTACTTCCGGCCACTTTGTAAACTTGTCGACTGAAATGAACAAGAATTCAAAGCACCCAGTAGCACGGGGGAAGGGGCCCAAGATGTCGAGCCCCCAGACCGACAACGGCCATGATAAATGGATTGTCTGAAGAGCTTGGGCAGGAAGATGGATATTTTTGGAATGGAACTGGCAGGCTTCACACTTGGTGACTAACTCAACTGCATATTGGAGGGTTGTGGGCCAGTAAAATGCGTGCCAGAAAGCTTTTCCAACCAGAGCCCTCGACTCGATGTGTGAGCCGCAGATATCGTTTATCTCTGCGAGCAGTCCCTTTCCTTGTTCCGGCAAATGCACTTCAATTTCACACCGTTTGGCCTTGTTCTGTACAGCATGTCATCAACGAGCTGATACATACTGGCCCTCCGGTCTACTCTTTCAGCATCTTCTTGCTCTTCGGGAAGTTCTCCAGTTTGGAGGAATGGACTTTGTGTTGCGCCCAGGTTAGAGCCGAGGTCTCGGCAACGAGGACTAGCGGCACCTCCTCCTTCATGGGAGCGCACTCCTCGACCGCGGGGAGTGGTGTTCTGGCGGGAGGGGGTAGCTCAACGACTGAAGGGGAGTTGTTCCCTGCAAGCTCTCTGTCGGGAGCCTCAAGAGGTTCTACCAGGAGATGCTTGCCGGACTCCAGTTTCCTCCTCTTTCTGGCCATTGTTGTTGGGGATACAGAGGGCTGAGTCAGATGGAGAACAAAAACCCCTGGTTCCACAGGGGGTTTTCGTCCAGCGCACTTTGACAGATGATCAGCAACGCTGTTTTCCGCACGGGGTACGTGCTCTATTTGCAATTCGTCAAAACGCTCCTCCAACTTTCTCACTTCCTCAATGTATGCCTCCATTAATGGACTTTGGTAATCCTTGTTCACTTATCTCACCACAAGTTGCGAATCTCCATGGATAATCAACATCTTGATCCCTAGTTCTGTCACAATCCTAAGCCCGGCAAGGAGATTTTCGTACTCTGCAGTATTGTTGGTAGCCTCCTCCCAGGGAAAAGCATCTGGATGATGTACTTAAGGTGTTTCCCAATGGGATCAACAAGAAGCAAGCCATCCCCCACACCTTCCAAGGAGAAGGCACCAACGAAATACATAATCCATTCCTGGGGCGCATCCTTGCCGGGAAGAACTGTCTCCAACACTTCTTCATCAGGGGCTGGTGTCCATTCCGCAATAAACTCTGCCAGTGCTCTGCTCTAAATAGTTGATGTACTCTCAAACTTCAAACCAAAGCAGGATAATTCCAAGGCCAACTCCACTATCCTGCCGGTGGCCTTAGGGTTTCTGAGTATTCTTTGTAGAGGAAAGCAGGTGACAATCGTGATCTCGTGGGTTGGAAGTAGTGGCGCAGTTTCCTTGAGGCCATACGAGGCCAAAAATCAACTTTTGCAAGCCAGAATACCTTGATCTAGCCCCCTGCAACATGGAGCCGACAAAGTACACTAGGCCCTACACCCCTTTCTTCCTTGCTGCAACCATGGGATTGTCTCCGCTGCCTCGCTCTCCCTTGTCCTGAACTGCATCTGACCTTGCCAGGGCGTGTTTGCTTTCCTCTTCGGAGGGGACAATGGTTGTGGCTGCCGCTTCATCCACTTCCCGTTGCGCCACTAGTGCTGCACTAAACACTTGATTAGTTGCCGCCAAGTATAGCAGCAATGGCTCTTGTGGTTTGGGAGCGACCAAAGTGGGCACAAAGGAAAGATTGCTTTTCAAATCTTGTAGTGCAACATCCACCTTTGGGGTCCACTCCACATGTCCTGCCTTCTTCAAAATTTTGAAGAACGGCAAGGAGCACTTGGTAGACATCAAAATGAACCTGCTAAGCACGCCAACACATTCAGTAAAACGACTCACGTCCTTAACTGTCTTGGGTGCTTGAATCCGCTCGATAGCATTGATCTTGTCGGGTTGGCCTCTATTCCCCAATGGGACACAAAGAAGCCAAGTAGCTTGCCGGAAGGAACGCCAAACATGCACTTCTCCGGGCTCAGCTTCAAGTTGAACTTGCACAGATTAGCGAAGGTTTCTTCCAAATCCTGAATGAGGGTTGATCTGTCCTTGGTCTTGACCACAATATCATCAATGTAAGCTTCAATGTTTCTGTGCAACTGGGACTCAAAGCCAATCTGGACTGCCCTTACAAAAGTGGATCTGGCGCTCTCCAATCCAAAGGGCATCTGTACGAAGCAGTATGTGCCACATGGGGTGATGAACACCGTCTTCTCTTCGTCCTCCTTGGACATAAAGATTTGATGGTATCCAAAATATGCATCCAGGAAAGAAAGCAGGTCACACTCGGAGGTGGAATCCACAATCTAGTCAATGCGCGACAAGGGAAATGGGTCCTTCGGGCATACCTGTTTAGATCCGTGAAATCTATGCAAAGCCTTCATTTCCCATTAGCCTTGTGCACCACCACTAGATTTGCTAACCATGTTGGATGCAATACTCCTCTGACCAGACCAACTTCCTCAAGTTTCTTGATCTCTTCAACAATGAACTGCTACCGCTCCAAAGCTTGCTTCTGGACCTTCTACTTGACGGGTCGGTCATGAGGGCAGACAACAAGGTGGTGCTTGATTACCTCCTTGGGAACACCAGGGATATCAGATGGTCGCCAGGCAAACACATCGATATTCGCTCGCAGGAAGGCAACGAGTGTGCTTTCCTATTTGTCACCGAGGGTGGCACTGATAGTGAAGGTACCATCAGTGCCAGCCAGCCATACCAGGACCTTTTTCACAATGGGTACAACATCCTTGGATCTCTTGCTATTGGAACTCTCCGGCAAGTCATCAACGGGTGCAACATACTCCGAGGAGGTATATTTCCCCGATTTCTTGTAGGCATCCTTACTATCTCTCTTCTTTTTCTTGCTTTCCTTGGCGGCAACAGTGGTTTCAGCGGCCGCTGCGGCGACTGCTTCCCGGTACATCTTGTCCATGCAAATGATCACGTCCTTCTCGTTTGATGGAATGGAAATGACGCCTTTCGGCCCTGGCATCTTCAAGGTGTTGTAGGCATTGTGGGATGCCGCCATGAATTTGGCCAGAGCTGGGCGACCAAGGATTCCACTGTACAGCAGGGGGAGGTTGACCACATCAAACAAAATCTTCTCAGTCTGGTAATTCAACCCCCCCCCCCGAATTTCACCGGTAACGTGATCTTCCCCATAGGATGACTCCTGTCGTGGTTGATTCCTTGAAACGTGCCAGTAACCTCGAGCTCTTCCTCTGCTATTTGAAGTTTGTTGATGACCTTTGGATAAATCAGATTCAACTTGGCCCCGCTGTCAACCAACATCTTTTTAACTTTGAGGTTGTAGATTGTTGGGGAGACCAACAACGGCAAGCACCCTACCGTACTGGTGCAGTCAGGGTGGTCCTCTTCGTCAAATATTATGTGAGTGCAGGCCACTTGAGCGGCCTCCGAGAATCTTCCGCTGGCTCCATGGCATTGACTTCATGCGCTCACCATTTAAGTTGGCGATGAGAGGAGTGTAGAGATGCACCCCCATCAATGCACATGGCATTAGTGGCTTTATGGAACTACTGCTCCCTGGTTTCCTCTTCATCTCCTCCATCACTCTCATCATTTCAATCCTCCTTCTCACGGCCTCTGGCAGGTTTTCCTTGATTCTGAGGAGCCTGGCCGGGGCGGCTTGCTCCGCCGCCTCGACCCTTCCCACCAGTGCCCTCTGGCCTTTCTCCTTATCACGCTTCTCATATTGAGCCCTCTGCTTCTTGACGAGCTACTCAACCTGATGACACTCCTGGAGATCATGGCCTTTGGTTTGATGGATCTTGCAGTACGGCCCATCACCTTTCCCAGCCTTCTCGGCAGCCATAGCTTCCCTGCAATCAGTGCTCGCAGCAACTTCCTTGCCGGGAATATCGGTCTTGGCCTTCTTGCCAGTACTAGGCATTACTGATCCTTCAATCGTCATCACTACCTTATCCTTGTGCCCCTTATTGCGCTTCTTGTTCTTGTTCTTCTGATTGGTAGCCTTGTTGTCATCCTCTGATTCGATGTCGATGCCATTCTCTTCACAGGGGAGCCACCTCCCCTCCTCTAACTAAGCACACTTATCCACTAGAGCGTAAAGCTCTTTCACAGTCTTGGGGAATCAAACGTTCATCTTGGAACGTATCCGATGATTGCGCATGTTGGACTGGAACGAAACTATCACAACTGCCGGGTGGATGTCTGGAATGTTCCTGTGTACTTGGTTGAAGCTCTGCATGTACTTCCGCAGATTCTCTCCTTCATTCTATGGGAGGAGCTTTAAGTCGTTGAGCCGCCCTGGTTCTTGATGGCCGCTCGTGAAGGCGCCAACAAACTCATGGCATTGGTCAGCCCAGGTCGAAATGGAGTCCTCTGACAGGTGCATTAGCCAAGACCTCACATTTGGCTTGAGTGCCAAAGGGAAGTAATTGACGAACACCTTCTTGTCTCTTCCCCCGGCAGCTTGAATAGCGATGGCGTAGATGCTCAAGAACTCTGCCGGGTTTAGTTTTCCTTCATACTTCTCTGGTATCTCTGGCTTGAATGTGCGTGCGGATGGCCAATGGACTTGCCACAATTCATGAGTGAAGGTGGGGCAACCAACCTCGAAAGGTAGATACCCACCTTCATCGAGAGTGGGCTCGTCGATGCCAGGGCCATTGCGCCTATCAGACTGGAGGTGGGTGTCATTGCATCGCTCGATGGTGATGCCGCATTCCCGTTGCTCGTCCTCCAGGATTCGCCGTTGGCCTTGACGCACTCAAGGGTCGGATGAAGCCATCGAGATGTCGTCGGGTTCTTGATCGTGTGGCTCCAGCCGTGGCCCCTATGCAGGATGCCATGGAGGGGACTGCATCGTGGGGGTGGCCCCTTCGGCACGGCCACTATCACGGGCCGTTCTGGGGAGGCCATGGCAGGCCAGCTCGCTATGATCCTCCCGCCTCGGCGAAACCAATCAGGCTTTGAATGGTGGCTCTCTACCATCCATCCGATCAGCTGCCGGCGGAAATCACAACAGCAGCTGGGCCTGTGCCATGGCCTCAGAAGTGGTGCTTGGCATGGATGATGACGTAGACCATAACATCGTCTAGTTCCTAATGGTGCCAGCAGTAGCTGTGTCATGTTCTCGTCGTCGTGAGCCTGTCGCTCAGGTGGCATGATGACGTGATGGAGGCGCTTGAGGGCCAGCCGCCCCATTTGGCGGATTGGGCTGGATCAGTTTGTTCTGGGGGTGGCGCACGCCCCGCGGCCGCGCTCGCAGCGGGAGCGGCTGGAGATTCGCAATTCACCCAGAGCGAGTGCCACTACTGCGGCTATGCCCCTCGGTCGGGCGAGAAGGTGCAGACGGAATGATATTTCCACTCGTACCTCGTGGAGCGTGGCCACCGGGATGCTGTTGATGCTGTCCTTCTTCACTGCATCCCACCCTCGCTTCAGCCGTTGGGAAGGTGGTATGATGCCGCCTACGCCAGCCATGTCCCCTGCAGCGTCCATATCTCCATGCGTCGCCGTAGCCCCCATGGCATCGGCGACCGCGTGCGATGGGGCCTTCGAATTGGATGGATAGGCTGCTGCACTGGGCTTCTTCTTGGGTGCCATGGGCGATGGAGCCGTCGATGAAGAAAATGATGATGAAGATGATGCACTTTGTACGCTTCTCGGGTTTGCGCAAGCGCTTCGCCCTATTTGGTGTGCCAAAGATGTCATGGGAAACCACGACCACCTATGGGGCCATCAACCCCTTGTGGTTCGGCAGGCGAATGAGCATATTGCACAAAGAGCAGAGAACGTAGCACAGCACGCACAGATCACACTGGCAGTTTTACCCAGGTCCGGGCCGCCGCGAGGTGTAAAACCCTACTCCTACTTTGGTGGATTGATGGGAGGACCGTGGTGGAGACAGAACGCTCTAGCCCGGCTAGGTTGGCTTGGGGCGAGAGCAGCTACGCGCCTATGAGTGTACAAAGGTCCGAATCCTATCTATGATTACCACGAGCCTCCTTTTATAGATCAAGGGGTCACCATAGTGGCAAATCAATCATTGTGCACTGATTAGATAGCAAACATTGTTGTCATACCTAACTTTGCAGACAGGTCAGAGCGCATTAAATGCGCCACTTAGTGTCACATCATGGCATGCCCGGCAAGCCTTGCCGGCCAGTTCAACCAGCTTCTCTCCTGCCTACATGACACGTCTCAGGACGTGTGTCATTTGGAGGTGATTCCCATAGGAAGTGGTTGCCATGTGGCAAAAAACAACCACTTAGTCGCTTGGGGGCTTGACACTACACTGATCTATGAGTTGCATCACTGTGAGGTGGAGCGGTGAAGCCTTGGCAGGGTAGTTTGCCTTTGTGGGGCCCGGAAGGCCTGCCGGGACGGTCTTGAGACTCGTCTTCGGGGTAACCTTGACCTATCTAGGATCTCCTGACCGGCAAGGGAGGTTTTCCCTTGGTGGTATCTTGCTTCCTTTGGCTTGAATTGGTCTTCTTTATTCGCTCTCTGACTCTTTAAAAGAGCTGATCTCTTTTGCTTGGTATTGGTCTTTGATGTTGCCGTCTTGCTCTTAGTCTTGTGCACAGTCTGGGCAACAGACCTAGGGTTTGTTGCACCGATAACGACCAACACTTTGCCCTCAAATCAGAGATAGAAGGTATACCCAACTGTCTCTTTTGGTTATCCTATGAAGACGCATTTGTCTGCTTTGGGTTCGAGCTTTTCCGGTTGAAGCCTTTTGACATAAGCATCACAGCCCCAAACCTTAAGAAACAACAACTTAGGTTTTCTTGCCAAACCATAGTTCATACGGTGTCGTTTGCACAGACTTAGATGGTGCCTTATTTAAAGTGAATGCAACTGTCTCTAACACATAACCCCCAAAACGATAGTGGAAGATCAGCAAGAGACATCATAGAACGCACCATATACAATAAGGTACGATTACGACGTTTGGACACACCATTAAGCTATGCTGTTCTAGGTGGCGTCAATGGTGAAACAATTCCACATTGTCTTAAGTGATTGCAAAACTCATAACTAAGATATTCTCCCCCTCGATCGGATCATAGGAATTTAATCTTCTTGTTACGATGATTCTCAACTTCACTCTGAAATTGTTTGAACTTTTCAAATGTTTTAGACTTATGCTTCATTAAGTAAATATACCCATATCTACTCAAGTCATCGGTGAAGGTGAGAAAATAACAATATCCACCACGCGCGTCAATGCTCATCGGACCGTGCACATTAGTTTGTATGATTTCCAACAAGTCACTTGCCCGTTCAGTTGTTCCGAAAAATGGGGTTTTGGTCATCTTTCCCATGAGGCATGGTTCGCATGTGTCAAGTGATTCAAAATCAAGCGACCCCAAAAGTCCACCAGCATGGAGTTTCTTCATGTGTTTTACACAAATATGACCTAAGCAGTAGTGCCACAAGAAAGTAGTACTATCATTATCAACTCTACATCTTTTGGCATCAATGTTATGAACATGTGTATCATCATTATCGAGATTCAATAAGAATAAACCCCTCACAATGGGCGCATGACCAGAAAAGATATTACCCATACAAATAGAACAAGAATTATTCTTTATTTTAAATAAGTAACCATCTCACATTAAACAAGGTCCAGCTATAATGTTCATGCTCAACACATGCACTAAATAACAATTATTCAGTTCATCACTAATCCCGATGGTAATCGAAGAGCGAGTGTGCCGACGGTGATCACATCAACCTTGGAACCATTTCCCACGCGCATCGTCACTTCGTCCTTCGCTAGCCTTCGACTATTCCGTAGTTCCTGCTTTGAGTTGCAAATGTGAGCAGCCGAACCGGTATCAAATACCCATGCACTACAACAAGAGTTGGTAAGTTACACATCAATAACATGTATATCATATATACCTTTGTTGAAGTTGGCCCCCTTCTTGTCGGCCAGATACTTGGGGCAGATCCACTTACAGTGGCCAGTTCCCTTCTAATAGAAGCACCCAGTCTCTGGTTTGGGTCCAGTGTTGGGTTTCTTCATGGGAGGAGCTACTGCTTTCCCACCTTTCTTGAAGTTTCCCTTCTTTACCTTGCCTTTCTTGAAACTAGTGGTTTTATTCACTATCAACACTTGATGCTCCTTCTAGATGTCTAACTCAGCGACTTTCAGCATCGCGAACAGCTCGAAGACTGAATTGTTCATCCATTGCATGTTATATTTCAACACAAAACTCTGATACGTCTCCAACGTATCTATAATTTTTGATTGTTCCATGCTATTATATTACCCCTTTTGGATGTTTATGGGCTTTATTTTACACATTTATATCATTTTTGGGACTAACCTACTAACCGGAGGCCCAGCCCGTATTGCTTTTTTTGCCTATTTCAGTATTTCAAAGAAAAGGAATATCAAACGGAGTCCAAACGGAATGAAACCTTTGGGAGCTTGATTTTTGGAACGAACGTGATCCAGAGGACTTGGAGTGGAAGTCAAGAAGCAGCCAAGGCGGCCACGAGAGGGTAGGGCGCCCCCTGTCTCGTGGGCCCCTCGGGCAGCCACAAATGTACTTCTTCCTCCTATATAAGCCTACCTACCCCGAAAACATCCAGAGAGCCAACGAAACACAATTTCCACCGCCGTAACCTTCTGTATCCACGAGATCCCATCTTGGAGCCTTCGCCAGCGCTCTGCCGGAGGGGGAATCGACCATGGAGGGCTTCTACATCAACACCATAGCCCCTCCGATGAGTTGTGAGTAGTTTACCACAGACCTACGGGTCCATAGTTATTAGCTAGATGGCTTATTCTCTCTTTTTGGATCTCAATACAATGTTCTCCCCCTCTCTTGTGGAGATCTATTTGATGTAAACTCTTTTTGCGGTGTGTTTGTCGAGATCCGATGAATTGTGGGTTTATGATCAAGTTTATCTATGAGCAATATTTGAATCTCCTCTGAATTCTTTTATGTATGATTGAGTTATCTTTGCAAGTCTCTTCGAATTATTAGTTTGGTTTGGCCTACTAGATTGATCTTTCTTGCCATGGGAGAAGTGCTTAGCTTTGGGTTCAATCTTGCGGTGTCCTTACCCAGTGACAGAAAGGTTTGCAAGGCACGTATTGTATTTTTGCCATCGAGGATAAAAAGATTGGGTTTATATCATATTGCATGAGTTTATCCCTCTACATCATGTCATCTTGCTTAATGCGTTACTCTGTTCTTATGAACTTAATACTCTAGATGCAGGCAGGAGTCGGTCGATGTGTGGAGTAATAGTAGTAGATGCAAGCAGGAGTTGGTCTACTTGTTGCGGATGTGATGCCTATATACATGATCATGCCTAGATAATCTCATAATTATTTGCTTTTCTATCAATTGCTCGACAGTAATTTGTTCACCCACCGTAATACTTATGCTATCTCGAGAGAAGCCACTAGTGAAACCTATGGCCCTCGGGTCTATCTCTTATCATATTTGCTCCCAATCTACTTTTATTGGCATCTTTACTTTTTGCATCTATATTATAAAATACCAATAATATATTATCTTATCATACTATCTCTATCAGATCTCACTTTCGCAAGTGGCCGTGAAGGGATTGACAACCCCTTTATTGCGTTGGTTGCGAGTTCTTTGTTTGTTTGTGTAGGTGCGTGGGACTTTTGAGGAGCCTCCTACTGGATTGATACCTTGGTTCTCAAAAACTGAGGGAAATACTTATGTTACTATTGCTGCATCACCCTTTCCTCTTCAAGGAAAACCAACGCAAGCTCAAGACGTAGCAAGAAGGATTTCTGGCACCGTTGTTGGGGATGTCTTCGCTCAAGTCAAGACATACCAAGTACCCATCACAAACTCATCTCCCTCGCATTTACATTATTTGCCATTTGCCTCTCGTTTTCCTCTTCCCCACTTCACCCTTGCCGTTTTATTCGCCCTCTCTTTCCCAATCTCCTCCTCTCTTTTCGCTTGCCTTTTTCTGTTTGCTTGTGTGTTGGATTACTTGTTGCCATGGCACAAGATAATACCAAATTGTATGATTTCTCGAATACCAATAATAATGATTTCCTTAGTACTCCGATTGCTCCTCTTAATGATGTTGAGTCTTGTGAAATCAATACTGCTTTGCTGAATCTTGTTATGAAAGATCAATTCGCCGGCCTTCCTAGTGAAGATGCCGCTACTCATCTAAACAACTTTGTTGATTTGTGTGATATGCAAAAGAAGAAATATATGGATAATGATATTGTTAAATTGAAGTTATTTCCGTTTTCACTTAGAGATCATGGTAAAGTTTGGTTTTCGTCTTTGCCTAAAAATAGTATTGATTCTTGGAACAAGTGCAAAGATGCTCTTATCTCTAAGTATTTTCCCCCCGCTAAGATTATCACTCTTAGGAACGATATTATGAATTTTAAACAACTTGATCATGAGCATGTTTCCCAATCTTGGGAAAGAATGAAATTGATGATTCGTAATTGCCCTACTCATGGTTTGAATTTATGGATGATTATACAAAATTTTTATGCCGGTTTGAACTTTGCTTCTAGAAATCTCTTAGATTTGGCCGCGGGAGGCACGTTTATGGAAATCACATTAGGATATGCTATAAAACTTCTTGATAATATTATGGCTAATTATTCTCAATGGCACACCGAAAGATCTTCTAGTAAAAAAGTGCATGCTATAGAAGAAATCAATGTTTTGAGTGGAAAGATGGATGAACTTATGAACTTGTTTGCTACTAAGAATACTCCTCTTGATCCCAATGATATGCCTTTGTCTACTTTGATTGAGAATAATAATGAATCTATGGATGTGAATTTTTTTGGTAGGAATAGTTTTGGTAAGAATGCTTATAGAGGAAACTTTAATTCTAGACCGTTCCCTAGTAATCCCTCTAATAATTATGGAAATTCCTACAATAATTCTTATGGTAATTTTAATAAGATGCCCTCAGATTTTGAGAATAGTATGAAAGAATTTATGATTTCTCAAAATAATTTTAATGCTTTGCTTGAAGAAAAATTGCTCAAAGTTGATGATTTGGCTAGGAACGTTGATAGACCTTCGCTTGATGTTGATTCTCTTACACTTAGATCTTCTTCCCCTAAGCATGATATCAATGAGTCTCTCAAAGTAATGAGAATTTCCATTGATGAGTGTAAGGAAAGAACCGCTAGATTGCGTGCTAAGAAAGGTTGATTTTTAAAGGCGTGTTCTTCTAGTTTCCATGAAAATAATGATGACGATCTTAAAGTTATTGATGCGTCTCCTATTAGATCTTTGTTTTGCAATATGAATCTTGATAATTATGGGACTGATGATGAGTCAACTTTACCTAGAAGGCGTCCCAAGAATTCAGAGTTTTTAGATCTTGATGCTAAATTTGGTAAAAGTGGGATTGGAGAGGTCACGACTTCAAATAGTATAGAACCCACTATCTCGGATTTCAAAGAATTTGATTATGATAATTGTTCTTTAGAAGGTTGTATTTCCTTGTTGCAGTCCTTCGTTAATTCTCCTCATGCTTACAGTCAAAATAAAGCTTTTACCAAACATATCGTTGATGCCTTTATGCAATCTTATAATGAAAAACTTAATTTGGAAGTTTCTATACCTAGAAAACTTAATGATGAGTGGGAACCTACTATAAAGATTAGAATTAAAGATCATGAGTGTTTTGCTTTGTGTGATTTGGGTGCTAGTGTTTCCATGATTCTGAAAACTTTATGTGATATTCTATGTTTCCATGATCTTGATGATTGCTCTTTAAATTTGCACCTTGCGGATTCCACCATTAAAAATCCAATGGGAAGGATCAATGATGTTCTCATTGTTGCAAATATAAATTTGGTGCCCGTAGATTTTATCGTTCTTGATATAGATTGCAATCTTTTTTGCCCTATTATTCTTGGTTGACCTTTCCTTAGAACAATTGGTGCGATTATTGATATGAAGGAAGGGAATATTAGATTCCAATTTCCATTAAATAAAGGCATCACTTTCCAAGAAAGAAAGTCAAATTACCTTATGAATCTATCATGTGAGCTACTTATGAATTTAGTGCCAAAGATGGCACTACTTAGATCTTTCTTTGCTTTTATGCCTAGCTAGGGGCGTTAAACGATAGCGCTAGTTGGGAGGCAACCCAATTTTATTTGTGTTTTTTGTTTTGGTTCATGTTTTGTAATAAATCTTGCATCTACCTTCTGTTTATATGTGTTTTTATCTTTTAATTAGTGTGTGTGCCAAGTAGAACCTATAGGATAACCTATGATGATAGTTGATTTGATTCTGCTGAAAAACAGAAACTTTGCACGCTTGAATTTAGTTTTGTTAAATCACAAAAACGTGATTTTGCATTGATTCTTTTTGCTGATGATCAATAGACAAATTTTCCAGGACTTCCTATTTTGGTAGGAGTTTTAGAGTTCGAGAAGTTTGCGTTAGTTATAGATTGCTACGGACTGTTCTGTTTTTGACAGATTTTGTTTTTCGTGTGTTTTTTTGCTTATTTTGATGCATCTATGGCTAGTAAAATAGTTTATAAACCATAGAGAAGTTGGAATACATTAGGTTTAGCACCAAATAAATAAAGAATGAGTTCATTACAGTACCTTATGTGGTGGTTTTGTTTTCTTTCACTAACAGAGCTTATAAGATTTCCTGTTGAGTTTTGTGTTGTGAAGTTTTCAAGTTTTGGGTAAAGCTTTTATGGACTATGGAATAAGGAGTGGAAAAAGCCAAACTTGGGGATGCCCATTGAACCCCAAGATATTCAAGGATATCCAAAAGCCTAAGCTTGGGGATGCCCCGGGAAGGCATCCCCTCTTTCGTCTTCGTTCATTGGTAACTTTACTTGGAGCTATATTTTTATTCGCCACATGATATGTGTTTTGCTTGGAGCGTCGTGTATTATATTAGTATTCGATTTTTATTTTACCACAATCATCCTTTCTGTACACACCTTTTGGGAGAAGACTACTTGATTAGAATTTGCTAGAATACTCTATGTGCTTCACTTATATCTTTTGAGCTTGATAGTTTTTGCTCTAGTGCTTCACTTATATCTTTTAGAGCTCGGCGGTGACTTATTTTTGTAGAAATTGCTAGTCTCTCATGCTTCACTTATATTATTTTTAGAGTCTTTTAGAACAGCATGGTATTTACTATGGTTATAAAATTGGTCCTAGAATGGTTGGCATCCAAGTTGGGTATAATAAAAACTATCATAGGAAGTGAATTGGATGCTATGATCAATTTGATACTTGAAAATTGTTTTGAGATATGGAGGTTGTGATATTAGATTCATGCTAGTTGGGTGATTATGAATTTAAAGAAAGCTTGTGTTGAAGCTAGAAAGTCCCGTAGCATGCATGTATGCTTAAAGTTGTGTAACATTTCATGAGGTGTTCTTAGATTGTGCATCCTTATGATTGGCGGTCGGGGATGAGCGATGGTCTTTTCCTACCAATCTATCCCCCTAGGAGCATGCGCGTAGTAGTTGATTTTTAATGACTTCTAAATTTTTGCAATAAGTATATGAGTTCTTTTGACTAATGTTGAGACCATGGATTATACGCACTTTTACCTTTCCACCATTGCTAGCCTCTTCGGTACCGTGCATTGCCCTTTCTCACCTTGAGAGTTGGTGCAAACTTCACCGGTGCATCCAAACCCCGTGATACGATACGCTCTATCACACATAAACCTCCTTATATCTTCCTCAAAACAGCCACCATACCTACCTATTATGGCATTTCCATATCCATTCTGAGATATATTGCCATGCAACTTTCCACCGTTCCGTTCATCATCATCATGACATGCTTTACTTTTGTCATATTGCCATTGCATGATCATGTAGTTGACATCGTATTTGTGGCAAAGACACCATGCATAATTTTCATACATGTCACTCTTGATTCATTACACCATCCCGGTACACCGCCGGAGGCATTCATATAGAGTCATATCTTGTTCTAGTTTCGAGTTGTAATTCATATGTTGTAATCAATAAAAGTGTGATGATCATCATTATTAGAGCATTGCACAAAAAGAAAAAAAGAAAGGCAAAAAAAGAAGAAAAAAGAAAAAAAGAGAAAAAAAAAAGAAAAAAGGAAAATAAATAAAAGGGGCAATGTTACTATCTCTTTTTCCACACTTGTGCTTCAAAGTAGCACCTTGTTCTTTATGTAGTGAGTCTCATACGTTGTGCTTCAAAGTAGCACCATGTTTTTCATATAGTGAGTCTCATAAGTTGTATTTTTCATACTAGTGGGAATTTTTCATTATAGAACTTGGCTTGTATATTCCTACAATGGGCTTCCTCAAATGCCCTAGGTCTTCGTGAGCAAGAAAGTTGGATGCACATGCACTAGTTTTCTTTTGTTGATCATTCATTTATAGCTCTAGTGCATCCGTTGCATGGCAATCCCTACTCCTCATGTTGACATCAATTGATGGGCATCTCCATAGCCCATTTATTATCCTCGTCAATGTGAGACTTTCTCCTTTTTTGTCTTCTCCACACAATCCCCATCATCATATTCTATTCCACCCATAGTGCTATATCCATGGCTCACACTCATGTATTGCGTGAAGGTTGAAAAAGTTTGAGATTATTTAAGTATGTAACAATTGCTTGGCTTGTCATCGGGGGTATAGAAGTTGGGAACATCTTTGTGTGACGAAAATGAAGCATAGCCTAACTATATGATTTTGTAGGGATGAACTTTCTTTAGCCATGTTATTTTGAGAAGACATGATTACTTTGGTTAGTATGCTTGAAGTGTTACTATTTCTTTTATCAATATGAAATTTTATTTTGAATCATTTGGATCTGAACATCCATGCCACAATAAAGAAAATTACATTGAGAATTATGCTAGGTAGCATTCCACATAAAAAATTCTGTTTTTATCATTTACCTACTCGAGGACGAGCAGGAATTAAGCTTGGGGATGCTTGATACGTCTCCAACGCATCTATAATTTTTGATTGTTACATGCTATTATATTACCCCTTTTGGATGTTTATTGGCTTTATTTTACACATTTATATCATTTTTGGGACTAACCTACTAACCGGAGGCCCAGCCCGTATTGCTGTTTTTTTGCCTATTTCAGTATTTCGAAGAAAAGGAATACCAAATGGAGTCCAAACGGAATGAAACCTTCGGGAGCATGATTTTTGGAACGAACATGATCCAGAGGACTTGGAGTGCAAGTCAAGAAGCAGCCGAGGCGGCCACGAGAGGGTAGGGCGTGCCCCCATACAGGGCATGCCCCCCTGTCTCGTGGGCCCCTCGGGCAACCACTGACGTACTTCTTCCTCCTATATAAGCCTACGTACCCCGAAAACATCCAGAGAGCCAACGAAACACAATTTCCACCACCGTAACCTTCTGTATCCGCGAGATCCCATCTTGGAGCCTTCGCCGGTGCTTTGCCGGAGGGGAAATCAACCACGGAGGGCTTCTACATCAACACCATAGCCCCTCCGATGAGTTGTGAGTAGTTTACCACAGACCTACGGGTCCATAGTTATTAGCTAGATGGTTTCTTCTCTCTTTTTGGATCTCAATACAATGTTCTCCCCCTCTCTTGTGGAGTTCTATTTGATGTAAACTCTTTTTGCGGTGTGTTTGTCGAGATCCGATGAATTGTGGGTTTATGATCAAGTTTATTTATGAGAAATATTTGAATCTCCTCTGAATTCTTTTATGTATGATTGAGTTATCTTTGCAAGTCTCTTCGAATTATCAGTTTGGTTTGGCCTACTAGATTGATCTTTCTTGCCATGGGAGAAGTGCTTAGCTTTGGGTTCAATCTTGCGGTGTCCTTACCCAGTGACAGAAAGGGTTGCAAGGCACGTATTGTATTGTTGCCATCGAGGATAAAAAGATGGGGTTTATATCATATTGCATGAGTTTGTCCCTCTACATCATGTCATCTTGCTTAATGCGTTACTCTGTTCTTATGAACTTAATACTCTAGATGCAGGAAGGAGTCGGTCGATGTGTGGAGTAATAGTAGTAGATGCAGGCAGGAGTCGGTCTACTTGTTGCGGACATGATGCCTATATACATGATCATGCCTAGATAATCTCATAATTATTCGCTTTTCTATCAATTGCTCGACATTAATTTGTTCACCCACCATAATACTTATGCTATCTTGAGAGAAGCCACTAGTGAAACCTATGGCCCCGGGTCTATCTCTTATCATATTTGCTTCCAATCTACTTTTTTTGCATGTTTACTTTTTGCATCTATATTATAAAATACCAAAAATATATTTATCTTATCATACTATCTCTATCAGATCTCACTTTCGCAAGTGGCCGTGAAGGGATTGACAACCCCTTTATTGCATTGGTTGCGAGTTCTTTGTTTGTTTGTGTAGGTGCGTGGGACTTTTGAGGAGCCTCCTACTGGATTGATACCTTGGTTCTCAAAAACTGAGGGAAATACTTATGTTACTATTGCTGCATCACCCTTTCCTCTTCAAGGAAAACCAACGCAAGCTCAAGACGTAGCAAGCTCTTCTAGCTAGGTGGTAGTGATTGAAGAACTCTGTCAGTGACAGCCTCTAGCGGGAGCTCAACTCCCAACTCAGCCAGACGGTTGTATACACAAACATTCTGAGTATGTGCTCATTGACAAACCAGTTCTCCTCCATCTTGCAAGCATAGAACTTATCAGAGGTCTCATACCTCTCGATCCGGGCATTCTTCTCAATGATAAACTTCAACTCCTGGAACATCTCATATGCTCCATGACGTTCAAAACGCCTTTGAAGTCCTGGTTTTAAGCTATATAGCATTGCACACCGAACTATTGAGTATTCATCAACACACGACTGCCAGGCGTTCACAACGTCCATAGTCGCTGGAGGGTGTGTCCCACCAAGCGGTGCATCATGGACATAATCCTTTTGGGCATCTGCGAGGATAATCCTCGGATTACGGGCCCAGTCCACAAAGTTACTTCCATCAACTTTCAGCTTACCTTTCTCAAGGAACACATTGAAATTTAGGGGAGCTACTGCGCGAGCTATTGATCTACAACATAAATTTGCAAATATAACTTAGACTATTGTTCATGATAAATGAATTCAATTAATCATATTACTTAAGAACTCCCACTTAAATCAACATGCCTCCGGTTGTCCGAGTGTAACACGATCCAAATTCACCAACCCAAGTCCGATCATCATGTGAGATGAGGTGGTTTCAATGGTGATCTCCATGTTGATCATATCTACCATATGGCTCGTGTTCGACCTTCCGGTCTCTTGTGTTTCGAGGCCATGTTTGTACATTCTAGGCTCGTCAAGTTTAACCCAGTGTTCCGCATGTGCAAAACTGGCTTGCACCCGTTGTATGCGAACGTAGAGTCTATCACACCCGATCTTCACGTGGTGCTTCAAAACGACGAACCTTCGCAATGGTGCATACTTGGGGAGAACACAATTTTATCTTGAAAGTTTAGTGAGGGATCACCTTATAATGCTACCATCATCCAGAGCAAAATAAGATGCATAAAAGCATTAACATCACATGCAAATCATAAGTGACATGATATGGCCATCAAATTATGCTTTTGATCTCCATCTCCAAAGCACCGACATGATTTCCATCGTCATCGTCATGAAACCATGAACTCCATCATCGTGTCGCCATCGGGGTTCTCACGCCAACCATGCTTCTACTACTATTGCTACCGCTTAGCGATAAAGTAAAGCATTACAGAGCGTCTAATGATTAACACACAGGTCATACAATAATTAAAGACAACCCTATGGCTCCTATCGGTTGCTGTATTCATCGACATGCAAGTCGTGATAAACTATTACAAAACATGATCATCTCATACATCAAATATATCTCATCATGTCTTTGGCCATGTCATATCACAACATACCCTGCAAAAAATAGTTAGGCATCCTCTAATTGTTGTTGCATGTTTCATGGCTGCTATGCGTATCTAGCAACAATGATTCTTACCTACGCAAATCCACAACTGTGATATGCAAGTTGCTATTTAACATTCTACAAGGACAACCTTTGTCGAATCCGATTCAACTAAGGTGGGAGAGACAGACACCGTGAGCCGTCTTTATGCAACAAATTCACATGTCTGTCGATGGAACCGGTCTCATGTACGTGGACATGTAAAGTTGGTTGGTGCCGCTTCATCGCACAATACTGCCGAATCAAGAAAAGACCAAGGAAGAAAGCAATCTGAATATCAACGCCCACAAATTCCTTTGTCTTCCAGTCGTGATGCCATCTACGCATAACCTAGCTCATGATGCCACTGTTGGGGAACATTGCATGGGAAACAAAATTTTCCTATGCTCACCAAGATCAGTCCAGGAGATGACCATCTACAAGAGGAGAGATTTCATCTACATACCCTTGTAGATTGCTAAGAGGAAGCATTAAGAAACACGGTTGATGTAGTCTAACGTCTTCGTGATCCAATCACGACCCGTCCCGCTAACTCCGATCCAAGTGCCGAACGGACGACACCTCTGCTTTTAACACATGTATGTCTTGATGACGCTTTCACCTCCTCGATCCAGCGAGCGATGGTGAAATAGTAGCTCGAGTCCTTTGGCAGCACGATGGCGTGGTTGCAGCGGTGGTGGTGGAATCTCAGCAGAGCTTCGCTAAGCACTACGAAGACGAAGAGGGCTACGAGGGAGAAAAGGGCAGCGCCGTGGCGTGGAGATATCCTCAAGGTGTGCGTCTGCCCTCTCTCTACCTCTCTATACATATAGGAGGAAGGGAGGAGGAGGGGGCACCCTAGATCCCATCTAGGTGGGGGGGGGGGGGGGGGGGGGCGACCAAGGCAGATGGGGCACCCACTAGGGAAACCCTAGGGTGGCTTGCCCCCCAAGCCAGGTGGAGGGAACCCTAGAGGAGGTGCCCCACCTCTCCTGGTTACGTGGGAAAGGATGAGAGGGGAGCAAAACCCCTTAGTTAACTAGTTTGCTAGTTTCCCTTGGCCCATGAGGCCCCCAACACTTCTCAGGGCCCTTCCGAAACCCCTTTCGGTCATGCTGGTCATCACTGGTACCCCTAGAACTATTCTGGAGTCCAATACCATTCGTCCATATATTGATCTTCACCTCCGGACCATTCCAGAGTTCCTAGTCACGTCCGGTATCTCTTCCGGGACTCCGAGCAACCTTCGGCAACCACCATAATGACTCAACTATACTTATATCGTCACCAAACGTTAAGTGTGTAGACCGTGCGGGTTCGAGAACTATGCAGACATGACCGAGACTCCTCTGCGATCAATAACCAATAGCGGGACCTGGATGCCCATATTGGTTCCTACATATTCTACGAAGATCTGATCGGTCGAACCTCGATGTCAAGGATTCAGCTAATCCTGTATGCAATACCCTTTGTCTATCGGTATGTTACTTGCCCGAGATTCGATCATCAGTATCTCCATACCTAGTTCAATATCGTTACCGGCAAGTCTCTTTACTTGTTCCATAATACAAGATCCCTTGGCTAACCCATTAGTCACATTGCTTGCAAGCTCATTGTTATGTTGTATTACCGAGTGGGCCCTGAGATACCTCTCCGTCTCACGGAGTGACAAATTCTAGTCTTGATCCATGCCAACTCAACAGACACCCTTAGAGATACCTGTAGAGCACCTTTATAGTCACCCAGTTAGGTTGCGACGTTTGGTACAGACAAGGTACT
>NC_057804.1:203603001-203620607 GCF_018294505.1 Triticum aestivum | reverse complement strand
TCTGTTCTGTTTTTCTTTTATTTAATTCTTTTGCCACTGTTTTGAATTAAAATAATAATTCAAACAATGCCAAAGCTCCTCTGAATATTTTATTTTGCTAGATGGACTTTTCCAAAAGCTCATAAAATAATTCAGGGATATTTGAAATTATATTCTAATTATATGAATATAATTCAAATTCAAATAGCTAATGAATTAAATCCAAAGTCCCAAAAATAATTCCTTAAAAATGTTCAATATTTTGGTTGGGACCAGAACCCTTACCAAAAATTATCAAACATTTAAGAAGAGCACTTTGGAGCAATGAATGAGATTTCTAGGGTTTTTGCCCTCTTTTATTTAAGTTTTTGAGGCTTCCAAAATTCCTCAGTTCAGGTTTCAATAATTTAAACATGATGCACACATGAAGCTAGCCTAGAGCACTACCAGCAGCTAGGGATGTGACACCAAGTATGTAGAAGTATGTGATGTATGTCACAGAGTCAAGGCAGAGCATCAGAAGCAAGCCGGATTGCTATAGCCATTGCCAATACCCAAATGGAAGTGGGATAAATTTGGCATGGATTTTATCACTGGATTACCCAGGACTCGTTCAGGCTATGACTCTATCTGGATTGTAGTGGATCGCTTGACAAAAGTAGCCCATTTCATCCCGTTGAAGACAACTTATACGAGTGCTAAGTTGGCAAAGATATACATGACCGGGATCATATGTCTGCATGAAGTTCCGAGGACCATTGTATCAGATAGAGGAACCTAGTTTACTTCAAAGTTTTGGAATCAGTTACATGAAAATTTTGGTACCAGGCTAGAGTACACTACAACCTTTCATCTACATACAGATGGACAGACAGAGAGCGTCAATCAGATTCTGGAAGACATATTGAGGGCTTGTGCGCTAGATTATGGATCTAGTTGAGGTGATAATTTTCCCTATGCAGAGTTCTTTTATAACAACAGTTATCAAGCCAATTTGAAGATGGCCCCTTTTGAAGCCTTGTATGGAAGGAGGTGTAGGACCCCGTTATCATGGGATGAAGTTGGAGCTCGATAGTTGTTCGGACCAGACTTAATCAAAGACTCTGAAGAGAAGGTTAAGTTGATTCGAGACAGACTCAAGGTAGCCCAGTCCAGGCAAAAGTGTTACACGAATACAAAACGCAAGGAGATAGTTTCCGAAGTTGGAGACAGAGCATATCTTCGTGTGACCCCGCTTCGAGGAGTTAATCGTTTTGGAGTCAAGGGAAAGCTAGCACCACGTTTTGTGGGACCATATAGAGTTTTGGAACGCTTGGGAGAAGTTCCGTACAAGCTGGAATTGCCCGAAGGATTGTCAGGAGTTCATGATATGTTTCACGTTTGCCAGTTGAAGAAGTGCCACACAAAGATGGTCGATATTCGTCTGAGCGATACAGTGCCACTGGAAGCAATTCAGTTTGATAGTGATCTGACCTATGAAGAGAAGCCAGTGAAGATTCTCGAGTTTTCCAGTCGAGTTACTTGCAGCAAGTTAGCAAGTTTTGCAAAGTTTAGTGGAGCCACCATAATGAGGAGGAAGCCACCTGGGAGCGAGAAGAAGATCTTCGCAAGTACCAGCCAAACCTTTTTGCTGACCAACCCGAATCTCGAGGGCGAGATTCTTCTTAAGGGGGGTAGGTTTGTAACATCCCAATTTTCAATTTGGATGTTGTACATAGATCATCATATGCATATCACTTTTATTTTTGCATTTTGTTGTGATCCTACAAATCTTAAGCAACTCAAGGACCCACGGAGAGAGTTGGAGGTTTCACAAAATTCATATTTGAATTTATTTCAAATTTGAAGAGAGGATCAATTTGATTTTATTATTTTTCTCTCCAATTATTTCCAATAATAAAAATATATGAGAGAAGACAATATGACTTCTTCAACCTCAGGGAAATATTGGAGAAAGAATTTTAAAATAAAATTATTATTTTATTGGTATTTTATTTGAATTAGAAAAAATGCATTTTTGAAAATTGCATTTTAGTCCACCAAAATGTTCATCTTGTCCCAAATATTAGGTTCGCACGGTGAAAATTGTTTCTGGAATTTTTAGATTTTTTTATATTTATTTAGGATTTTTCTTTCGCAGCGTAATTGTTTTCTTAAATAAATAAAAAGACTCCCGGACCGACTGGGCCGAAACCCAGTCGGCCCACTCCGCGCGCCACCGGAGTCCGAGGCCGCCCCGACCTCGTCGCCCCTTCCCCAAGTCGGGAACTCCCCCGACCCCCCTCCTTAAATACCCCACCGCCATCGCCCTCCCCTCCTCACCAAACCCCACCGCTGTCACACGCCTCCACTGCAGCCACCGCAACTTGCGCCGCCACCTGGTAACCCACAAGTATAGGGGATCGCAGCAGTTTTCGAGGGTAGAGTATTCAAAACAAATTTATTGATTCGACACAAGGGGAGCCAAAGAATATTCTCAAGTATTAGCAGTTGTGTTGTCAATTCAACCACACCTGGATAACTTAGAATCTGCAGCAAAGTATTTAGTAGCAAAGTAGTATGGAAGTAACGGTAACAGTAGCAGAAGTAACCGTAGCAGTTTTGTAGTAATTGTAACAGTGGCAACGGTGAAGTAACTAAGCACAGAGCAATAAGTGAAAAGCTCGTAGGCATTGGATCAGGGAAGGATAATTATGTCAGATGGGATTCCTCATGTAATAGTGATAACATAGTGTGACACAGAACTAGCTCCAGTTCATCACTGTAATGTAGGCATATATTTCGAATATAGCCATACATGCTTATGGAAAAGAACTTGCATGACATCTTTTGTCCTACCCTCCCGTGGCAACAGGATCCTATTGGAAACCAAGGGGTATTAAGGCCTCCTTTTAATAGAGTACCGGAACAAAGCATTAACACTTAGTGAATACATGAACTCCTGAAACTACGTTCATCACCAAGAGTGGTCCCGAATATTATCACTTCGGGGTTGTCGGATCATAACACATAGTAGGTGACTATAGACTTGCAAGATAGGATCAAGAACTCACATATATTCATGAAAACATAATAGGTTTAGATTTGAAATCATGGCACTCCGGCCCTAGTGACAAGCATTAAGCATGGAAAATTCATAGCAACATCAATCTTAGAACATAATGGATACTAGGGATCAAACCCTAACTAAACTAACTCGATTACATGGTAAATATCATACAACCCATCACCGTCCAGCAAGCCTACGATGGAATTACTCACGCACGGCGGTGAGCATCATGAAATTGGTGATGGAGGATGGTTGATGATGACGACAGCAACAGATTCCCCTCTCCGGAGCCCCGAACGGACTCCAGATTAGCCCTCCCGAGAGAGATTAGGGCTTGGTGGCGGCTCCGTATTGTAAAACGCGATGAATCCTTCTCTCTGATTTTTTTTTCTCCCCGAACGTGAATATATGGATTTGGAGTTGAGGTTAGGGGAGCTACAGGGGGCCCACGAGGTAGGGGCGTGCCCTAGGGGGGAGGAAGCCCCCCACCCTTGTGCACAGGGTGTGGGCCCCCTGACATTGATTCTTTCGCCAATATTGTTTATTAATTCCAAAAAGTTGCTCCATGGATTTTCAGGTCATTCCGAGAAGTTTTATTTTTGGACAAAAATAACACCATGGCAGTTCTGCTGAAAATAGCATCAGTCCGGGTTAGTTCCATTCAAATCATGCAAGTTAGAGTTCAAAACAAGGGGAAAAGTGTTTTGGAAAGTAGATACGACAGAGACGTATCAACTCCCCCAAGCTTAAACCTTTGCTTGTCCTCAAGCAATTCAGTTGACAAATTGAAAGTGATAAAGAAAACTTTTAGAAACTCTGTTTGCTCTTGTTGTTGTAAATAAGTAATGCCAGCATTCAAGTTTTCAGCAAAGATTATGAACTAACCATATTCACAATAACACTTAGGTCTCATGTTTACTCATATCAATGGCATAATCAACTAGCGAGCAATAATAATAATTCTCGGATGACAACACTTTCTCAAAACAATCATAATATGATGTAACAAGATGGTATCACGCTAGCCCTTTTTGAGACCGCAAAACATAAATGCAGAGCACCTCTAAAGATCAAGGACTGACTAAACATTGTCATTCATGGTAAAAGAGATCCAGTCATAGTCATACTCAATATAAATTAATAGTAATGCATGCAAATGACACTGATGCTCTCCGAGCGGGTGCATTTTAATAAGAGGGTGATGACTCAACATAAAGTAAATAGATAGGCCCTTCGCAGTGGGAAGCAGGGATTTGTAGAGGTGCCAGAGCTCGATTTTGAAATAGAGATAAATAATATTTTGAGCGGTATACATTCATAGTCAACATAACAACCGAGAGATCTCGATATCATCCATGCTACACACATTATAGGCGGTTCCCGAACAGAATGGTAAAGTTTATACTCCCCCTCCACCAACAAGCATCAATCCATGGCTTGCCCTAAACAACGGGTGCCTCCAACTAACATCAATCCTGGGGGAGTTTTGTTTGTAATTATGTTGATTTGATTTGAGCATGGGACAGGGCATCCCGGTTGCCAGCTATTTTCTCGTGAGTGAGGAGCGGAGTCCACTCCTCTTGAGAATAACCCGCCTAGCATGGAAGATACAGACAGCCCTAGTTGATACATGAGTTGTTCGAGCATACAAAACAGAACTTCATTTGAAGGTTTAGAGTTTGGCACATACGAATTTACTTGGAACGGCGGGTAGATACCGCAGATAGGAAGGTATGGTGGACTCATATGGAATAACTTTGGGGTTTATGGATTTTGGATGCACAAGTAGTATTCCTGCTTAGTACAAGTGATGGCTAGAAAGAGACTGGGAAGCGACCAACTAGAGAGCGACAACAGTCATGAACATGCATTAAATTTAATGAACATTGAGTGCAAGCATGAGGAGGATATAATCCACCATGAACATAAATATCATGAAGGCTATGTTGATTTTGTTTCTCCTACATGTGTGAACATGTGCCAAGTCAAGTCACTCGAATCATTCAAAGGAGGATACCACCCTATCATACCACATCCAACCATTTTAATAGCATGTTGGCATGCAAGGTAAACCATTATAAACTCCTAGCTAATTAAGCATGGCATAAGCAATCTAATTGTCATTGCAAACATGTTCATTCATAATAGGCTGAATAAGGAAGGAAGAACTAATCATATTTACAAAAACAAGATAGGTCAAGTTCATACCAACTTCTCTCATCTCAATCAGTCCATCATATATCGTCATTATTGCCTTTCAATTGCATGACCGAATGGTGTGTATAATAATAATAGTGCACGTGCATTGGACTAAGCTGGAATATGCAAGCATTCAATTCAAGGGAAAGACAAGGTAATATGGGATCTTCATTAAATCAACAATAATGCATATGAGAGCCACTCAACATTTTCATCATGGTCTTCTCCTCTCGACCCCCAAAGAAAAGAAAAGAAATAAAACTATTTACCTGGGAAAGCTCCCAACAAGCAAAAGAAGAACAAGAAATCTTTTTGAGTTTTCTTTTAATTACTACTACTACAATCATGGAAAGTAAACTAGCTAAACGCTATAACTAATTATTTTTGTTTTTTCTTAAGGTTTTTCAAGCACACAAGAAGAAAGTAATAAAAGGAAGATAAACTAGCATGCATAGTACAATGAAAAAGTATGAGCACCGACAACTGGAATGAGTGTGTGAACATGAATGTAATGTCCATGAGAAATACGTACTCCCCCAAGCTTAGGCTTTTGGCCTAAGTTGGTCTATGCCCATGGATCATAACTACTCTCTCCAGTGTATTGAGGAGTGTCATCCGACTGCCACTGGCTGGCGATCTCCTCCGGATCCCACTGGTAAAACGACTGTCGATAAGGGTCAAGTGGTGGTTCTAGTTCAGGCTCTAGAGCTGGTGTCTGGATCCGGTATGCGTAAACGGCCTCCGGCAAGACAAGGTACGTGCCTAAAGATAAGTCAAACAAAGAGGGTGCAGGCAAGATAATAGTCTCACTGTGAATTTTGTTAAATCTAAAATTACACTTAAGCATCATCTTATCATTTTTAGCAATAAATTCATGTGCTACCATACTCTTATAATCTAGAAAAATTTTGGGTAGCAATTTTTCCTCTTTCTCATAATGCCTAATAGGTATCCTAAAATGTTTAGCAAGGCATGAAGCATAGATGCCTCCAAAGATGGGGCCCTTTGTACGGTTCAGACTTAAACGTTTAGCAATAATAGTGCCTAAACTAACAGTGTTATCACGATACGAAGCATGGTACAAAATAAAAATATCAGGGACACTAAGGTTTCCATAGTTCCCGCGACCAATTAAGCATCTACTAGCAAATATTGCAAAGTAACGTATGACAGGAAAGTGTATGCTAGTAATTCTTGCATGGGAAACCTTCCTCGTTTCCCTTACAGTAATCATATCAATGAATCCATCCACATCACTACAACGTGGTTCCTCTTTGTTGCCCTTGAAGGGTATCTTGCAAACCTCACAGAAATCATATAGTGACATCTCCCTAACCTCATCATGTAAATGAAACTCCACTGAAGGTGGTGATTTCTTAGCATGAAAGTGAAATTTTTGCATGAAAGTGTTAGTGAGTAGGAGATACTGATCGAGCTAGTCGTGGAGGAAGTCGGTGAGGCCTGCATTATCATCCAAAGAATAAAAATCATCAGGAATCCCAGCTGCTCTCAAGAACTCATCACAAGGCCATTCACACGGCCGAACCTCCACGACGCGAGGAAGATTATACTTGGGCTTTTTATTCTCCTTATTTTGTTTATCCTTCGAGCTTTGGCTTGAAGAGCCCCTCAAAACTCTCTTCATCAATTTTCTGAAAATTTCTGAAATTTTTAGTAACTCAAAATAAAAGTGAACGAAGCTCAACAAAATTGATAGCAACTACTCATACAAGTGCCTAGAGACTATATCATCCATTAGAACTACTTTGGACCATATAAATTTTACATGCAGGTTCAAGAACAGGGTCACCTTAGTAGCAAAAATTTGCAATGAATAAAGTACTAGAACAAAAACTAATTGGACCATTGGAGGAGTCACATACCAAAGAACAATCCCCCAAAGCAGTTTTGTGAATGGAGCTTTGAGCAAGGAGATTGAAAATGGCAGCAAAATGAGCTAGAACTCGTGGTTGAGATGGATGGTAATTTTTTTTGGGAGGAAGAAGTGTGTGGGTGCAGGAATAACTAGAGGGGGGCCACCATGGGCCCACGAGGCAGGGGGCATGCCAGGGGGGTAGGGCGCGCCCTGGACACTCATGGCGAGGTGCTTGCTCCCCTAGATGTGTTCTCAGTGCCAAATATTCTCAAAAATTCAAGAAAAAAACATATTTCATTTTCAGGGCATTTGGAGAACTTTTATTTTCGGGGTATTTTTTTGTTGCAAGGATAAATCAGAAAACAGACAGAAAAATACTAATTTTGCTTTATTTAATCTAAATAACAGAAAGTAAAATGAAGGTACATAAGGTTGTGCCTTCTAACTTCATCCATCTCTTGCTCATCAAAAGGAATCCACTAACATGGTTGATCAAGTCTTGTTAACAGACTCATTCCGAATCGCATGAAACCGGAGAAATTTCGAATAATAGTAGGTTACCTCAACGGGATATGTACATCCCCAATAATAAGAATATCATATTTCTTCTTGACAGTAGTAAGAGGGAATTCAAAACCTCCAATAATAATGGATGGAATATTTCCAATAGAATTGATACTGTGAACTTGAGGTTGTTTCCTCGGAAAGTGTACCGTATGCTCATTACCATTAACATGAAAAGTGACATTGTCTTTGTTGCAATCAGTAACAGCCCCTGCAGTATTCAAAAAGGGTCTACCAAGTATAATCAACATACTATCCTCCTCGGGAATATGAAGAATGACAAAGTCCGTTTAAAATAGTAACATTTGCAACCACAACATGCACATCCTTACAAATGCCGACGGGTATAGCGGTCGATTTATCGGCCATTTGCAAAGATATTTCAGTAGGTGTCAACTTATTTAATTCAAGTCTATGATATACAGAGAGAGGCATAATACTAACACCGGCTCCAAGGTCACATAAAGCAGTTTTAACATAGTTTTTTTAATGGAGCAAGGTATGGTTAGTACTCCGGGATCTCCTAGTTTCTTAGGTATTCCACCCTTAAAAGTATAATTAGCAAGCATGGTGGAAATTTCAGCTTCCGGTATCTTTCTTTTATTTGCAAAAATATCTTTCATGTACTTAGCATAAGGATTCATTTTAAGCATATCAGTTAAACGCATACGCAAAAAGATAGGTCTAATCATTTCAGCAAAGCACTCAAAATCCTCATCATCCTTTTTCTTGGATGGTTTATGAGGAAAAGGCATGGGCTTCTGAACCCATGGTTCTCTTTCTTTACCGTGCTTCCTAGCAATGAAGTCTCTCTTATCATAACATTGATTCTTTGATTGTGGGTTATCAAGATCAACAGCAGGTTCAATCTCTACATCACTATTATTGCTAGGTTGAGCATTAACATGAACATCATCATTAGCATTATCACTAGGTTCATGTTCATCACCAGATTGTGTTTCAGCATCAGAAATAGAAATATCATTGGGATTTTCAGGTGTATCTACAACAGGTTCACTAGAAGCATGCAAAGTCCTATCATTTTTCTTCTTCTTCTTAGAAGGACTAGGTGCATCAACATATTTTCTTTGAGAATCATGCTCAATCCTCTTAGGGTGGCCCTCAGGATACAAAGGTTCCTGAGTCATTTTACCCGTTCTTGTCATAACTCTAACAGCATTATCATTCTTCCTGTCATTTAATTCATTGAGCAAATCATTTTGTGCTTTAAGCACTTGTTCTACTTGAGTGGTAACCATAGAAGCATGTTTACTAATGAGTTTAAGTTCATTCTTAACTCTAGACATATAATCACCCAAGTGTCCAATCATATAAGCATTACTTTACAATTTTCTACCAACATAAGCATTGAAGTTTTCTTGTTTAGCCATAAAGTTAACAAACTCATCCAAGCATTGACTAGCAAACTTAGTAGACGGGATTTCAACTTTATCATATCTATAGAGAGAATTTAGCTTTACTACCTGTGTCGGGTTATCAAGACCATGTATTTCTTCAGCTGGTGGCATCTTAAGGCCATGTATTTCTTCAACAGGAGGTAAATTCTTAACATCTTCAGCTTTAATACCCTTTTCTTTCATGGATTTCTTTGCCTCTTGCATATCTTCTGGACTGACAAATAGAACACCCCTTTTCTTCGGAGTTGGCTTAGGAGTTGGTTCAGGAAGTGTACAATTGTTTTTATTAGTCAGCATATTATTCAATAGCAATTCTGCTTGATCAACTGTTCTTTCCCTAAAAACACAACCAACACAACTATCCAGGTGGTCTCTGGAAGCATCGGTTAGTCCAGTATAAAAGATATCAAGTATTTCATTTTTCTTGAGAGGATGATCAGGCAAAGCATTAAGTAATTGGAGAGGCCTCCCCCAAGCTTGTGGGAGACTCTCTTCTTCAATTTGCACAAAATTATATATTTCCCTTAAGGCAACATGTTTCTTATGAGTGGGGAAATATTTAGCGGAGAGGTAAAAAATCATATCCTGGGGACTACGCACACAACCAGGATCAAGAGAGTTAAACCATGTTTTCGCATCACCCTTTAATGAGAACGGAAATATCTTAAGGATATACTAGTAGCGAGTTTTCTCATCATTAGTGAATAGGGTGGCTATATCATTCAACTAAGATGTGCCATAACAGTTTCAGATTCATAGCCATAGAAAGGATCAGATTCAACCAACGTAATTATCTCAGGATCGACAGAGAAATCATAATCCTTATCAGTAACACAGATAGGTGAAATAGCGAAAGCAGGGTCATATTTCATTCTAGCATCCAGAGACTTCTCTTTAAGCTTAGCTAATAATTTCTTAAGATCAGATCTATCATTGCAAGCCAGAAAATCTCTAGTAGTTTCTTCATCCATAACATAACCCTCAAGCACAACAGGCAATTCATATCTAGGGGGAGAATTTTCATCATCACTTTCATCAATATTATTAGTTTCAAGAATTTCATTCTCTCTAGCCCTAGCATTTTTTCATAAAGAAATTCACCTAATGGCATAGTAGTATCAAGCATAGAAGTAGTTTCATCATAAGTGTCATGCATAGTAGAAGTGGCATCATCAATAACATGCGACATATCATAATTAATAGCAGAAGCAGGTTTAGGTGTCGCAAGCTTACTCAAAACAGATGGCGAATCAAGTGCAGAGCTAGATGGCAGTTCCTTACCTCCCCTCGTAGTTGAGGGAAAAATCTTAGTTCTTTCGTCTTTCAAGTTCCTCATAGTGATCAGCAGATATAAATCCCAAGTGAATCAAAGAATAGAGCTATGCTCCCTGGGCAACGGTGGCAAAAAATAGTCTTGATAACCCACAAGTTTAGGGGATCGCAATAGTTTTCAAGGGTAGAGTATTCAACCCAAATTTATTGATTCGACACAAGGGAAGCCAAAGAATATTCTCAAGTATTAGCAGTTGAGTTGTCAATTCAACCACACCTAGATAACTTAGTATCTGCAGCAAAGTATTTAGTAGCAAAGTATTATGGAAGTAACGGTAACACTAGCAAAAGTAACAGTAGCAGTTTTGTAGTAATTGTAACAGTGGCAACGGTAAAGTAACTAAGAAAATAGCAATATGTGAAAAGCTCGTAGGCATTGGATCAGTGATGGATAATTATGTCGGATGTGATTCCTCATGTAATAGTTATAACATAGGGTGACACAGAAATAGTTCCAGTTCATCAATGTAATGTAGGCATGTATTCCGAATATAGTCATACGTGCTTATAGAAAAGAACTTGCATGACATCTTCTGTCCTACCCTCCTGTGGCAGTGGGGTCCTATTGTAAACTAAGGGATATTAAGACCTCCTTTTAATAGAGTACCGGACCAAAGAATTAACACTTAGTGAATACATGAACTCCTCAAACTACCGTCATCACCGAGAGTGGTCCCAATTATTGTCACTTCGGGGTTGTCGGATCATAACACATAATAGGTGACTATAGACTTGCAAGATAGGATCAAGAACTCACATATATTCATGAAAACATAATAGGTTCAGATCTGAAATCATGGCACTCGGGCCCTACTGACAAGCATTAAGAATAGCAAAGTCATAGCAACATCAATCTTAGAACATAATGGATACTAGGGATCAAACCCTAACTAAACTAACTCGATTACATGGTAAATCTCATCCAACCGATCACCGTCCAGCAAGCCTACGATGGAATTACTCACGCACGGCGGTGAGCATCATGAAATTGGTGATGGAGGATGGTCCATGATGACGACAACGACGGATTCCCCTATCCGGAGCCCCGAACGGACTCCAGATCAGCCCTCCCGAGAGAGATTACGGCTTGGCGGCGGTTCTGTATCGTAAAACGCGATGAATCCTTCTCTCTGATTTTTTTCTCCCCGAACATCAATATATGGAGTTGGAGTTGAGGTCGGTGGAGCTCCATGGGGCCCACGAGGCAGGGGACGCGCCCCCACCCTCGTGGTCAGGGTGTGGGCCCCTGACGTTGATTCTTTTGCCAATATTTTTTATTAATTCCAAAAAGATGCTCCAAGGATTTTCAGGTTATTCCGAGACCTTTTATTTCTGCACAAAAATAACACCACGGCAGTTCTGCTGAAAACAGCGTCAGTCCGGGTTAGTTCCATTCAAATCATGCAACTTAGAGTCCAAAACAAGGGCAAAAGTGTTTGGCAAAGTAGATACGACGGAGACGTATCACCGCCCCGCTAGCGCCGCCGCCTCGTCGCCGCCAGCGCCTCGCCTCGCCTCGCCCCATGCCGCCTCCACTGATGCCGCCGCCGCACTGGATCTCGCCACCGCCATTTTTTTTAGAACCGGTAAAACCACTAAACCGCCTTTTTTTATTAGGTTTTCCTCGGTTTATTTTTTCAGGCCGGTTTAGTTATATAACGAATGTTCATTCGTTTAGATGTGTTAGGGCATGACTTTCTTTAGATTAGTTCTGTTAATGTTCGATCGCGCCGTAGTTTTTTCCTTTTTAGTTTATTTTCGGCAAGGGACCTATCCGCGAATAGTTTTCTCGCGATTTAGCCCCTGATTTTAATATTAGCGTAACTTTCTGCTCATTTATTCAAATTAGCTGAAACCAGCGCCTAAATAATTGTAATGATCTGCTCTTTCCAGCTAACCAACTTGAACATGATTTAGACACTGTAAAATTTGACCTTAGTTCAGATTAGTAAATGATCTTGTTTCGTTCATTTCTCAAGTTTCGTTTCTGTGTTTTTGTTGTTTCTTTTTGCTAATCATAGCTAATCACATGTACCTACTGTTAAGATCTAATCCACATGATAATAATGTTGTTAGGTTTTACTTTATGTTAGTTTAAGTTGTTTTCTTGTTTCGTGTTTGATTTGGATCTTTTCTCGGTTTTCTCATTGTTTCGCTTGAGTGATTGCTTATGTATGCTATTGTTGGTCTACGCTAGATTACCCGGTGTGTGAAGCTTGTTACTACGAATCTCTAGAGTTTGCACATCGTCAGCAAGGTAAGTTACACTTTGATCATACTCTTCTTTACCCAGTTTTACTATGCATTAGTATTACCCCTCAAATATTTGCATGAGTAAGATTGGGAACATGTGGTTTGGTTGTAGTTCTTGAGGTAGGAACCTAATACCTTTTGATCACCCCGGGAATATATGTTATGCTTATTTATGGGTTAGCCATGCTCATAGACAGGGATTGGATCGTGATTTCAAATGGAAGTTTTGAGAGTTATTAATGTTGGATAACATTAAGGTGGCAACTTTAAGACACATCTGGGTGGATTGGTTGAGGCACCTGGGGAACCCAGTGTTGTCTATTTAGGGAAATACTGGAGTACCCATGTGATTTTTCCTTCGGTTCGCCACCCAGGCTCAAAGGTATATATGATATTTCATGCCTAGAAACTTCTGTGTGCAGCCACAAGCCATTATGGGCTCTGGCACAGTTGAGTACGTTGCGTGAGCTCTCGAAGAGGTGGACTAGCAGATGTAGGGGAAAGTAGGTGTACTAGTCTGCTCGGAGTAGAGAGTAAGTGCTTCAGAAAGACTATGTCTTGATCATCCTATCATGGATGCGGCCGAGTCTTGTGGGGAAAAGTGTGCAACCTCTGCAGAGTGTATAAAGTAATCAGGGTTAGCCGTGTCCCTGGTTATGGACATCTTGAGTATCTAGAATCAGATATTATTGTTGATCTCATCACTCTTTAAGTAATTGAATTGGGTTTAATGAAGATACTTTTAGTTTGGATTTGAGTTGGGGGAACCTTCTCAAATATTGGACAACTTGGGAGTAGTTAAATAAATTATTTCCTTTGTTGCAGAGAAAAACTAGATTTATGCAAAAATCATAAACGTAGAGACTCCTCCAGCCAAAAATTGCATGTAGATATAGTTCTTGCATTTCATTGCTTTACAGTGTAACTCTGCCAGCATATTCAATGTGCTGACCTACATGGCTGCAACGTCTCATGTTGCAGACTACTCAGATGACGAATAAGGTGCCATAGGTCATTGTCTTGCACTCAGCTATGTCGTTGGAGTTGATGGACTCATTTACCTTTGAAGCTTCCGTAGTTATTTAGTTTAGATGCCCTCCAGCCATGATATTTATGTGTAATCATACTCTTTATGAGGACTCGATGTAATAAGTGTTTGATTGAACTCTGTTATAATTCCTCAAGTACTATGCGTGTCAGCATTACCGATCCAGGGATGACACTGATGCACAGAGACTTGGTCCATTCGGATCATGGTCACAATAGCAGTAGTGTATATGTCCCAAAAATAATATAATTTGAATGTACATTCAGATACGAACCAAACGATACAATTTTTTGTGACATGCATTCACATTTTGCTTGTCAAATACAGTACATGGTGAAACTTTGAGCCAAAATACGCAAAACAAAAAATACTTCCAACACCCCTGCCGCTCTTCCGCTCTTATCCTCTTAAACCACCGCAGCTCCTCTCCTGTTCCAATCTAAATCTAGCGCCACTCCTCTCCTCTTCCATTTCAGTACTATCGCCCCTCCTCTCCTGTTCCAATCCAAAATCAGCGTCATGCCTCTTCCATTCTAATCCAAAACCAGCGTTGCTCCTCTCCTATTCCATTCAAAAACCACCACCGGCAAGTGAAGGTGCCATGGAGAAGTAGGTCGATGGAGCAGTACAACTGATACTTGAGGATCTTAGATGGCGACCCTGTGAAGCTAGCTAGGATGTTGGAGATACACTCTTGGTTTGACCACAAGGACCAACTAGCGGCGATGTCGACATCCATGGCCAAATATCTGCAACAGAGTGAAAAGGCGGCGATACTCCTAGATGGAGTCGCGTGGGAGTACATAGTGCTGCTCCTCTGGGCCATGGAGCAAATAGATTACCTGAATCCGATCGTGAGGGAGTGGTGGTGGGAGTATTGATCCCAGATGGAGCATCCACCAGAGATTGAAGGATCGAGCATCTACAGGGTGTTGTTTGTGAGGGTGTCGTGCTAGAGCGAGTCGGTGGAGTCTTCGTCGACCGAACTCAATTGAAGAGGAGGAAAGCAGTTGGCCCGACGAGGCTTCCCTACCAACCTCTCCCTCGCCGTTCACATAATCTCACAGGGCGGCTGTCTGCCACCGAGGAATAGGAGGGGACTGCCCCCCCAGCCCAATAGTCAGACAGGTTGTGAATTGTCAGGAGGAGCATAGGGTTCTCTGTATTTGCAGGTTGTGAATTGTGTTTTGTGTTGTGTATTTTTAGAGTACTTTCAGATATTGTGGGGACCCCGACTCATAAGTCGTGATCACCGAATGCATGTGTACAGTGATCCCAGAGATCAATGCTCACTGAACACACAGAAGCTGAATAACAAGAGTCTTACATCCATACATACCGTCTTACATAAATTATGACCATTATGGTCAAGTGTTGGATATAACATTGCAGCAGAAATCTTCATCGATAACTTGGACCCATGCCATCTGCCTTAACCCTACAGGCATTCTGACTGGGAAGCGTCCTAGCTCGCACGATCGCCACCAAAATCGCTTCTTCGTATACCTGCTCTTTCAAGCCTGGCCGAGTAAATAGCCAGGGACAAGCTAGTGAGTACGTTTGAATGTACTCGCAAGCAACCCATGTTTTGGCTCAAGATACAACAATGTATGACATAGGTAAATTTTTGCAGAAAGCTAGTTTTGAGTGCAATGACATGTTCAACAATTTGTAAGACATGCATCAGGAGAATTCAAGTAACCATGAGGATAGGTTACAGATATGAACATAAATAGAGTGGGCACCAACCCAACTCAATCATGTAAAGTCCCTTGACTTGACCCAAGTAGTTCTCCCCAACACACACTAGTTTTTAAACATGTGGACATAGCCCAAGAGCGGTTACCCAACTGTCCTTGACCATGGACACGGCTATTCGAATAGTTTTACACTCTGTAGAGGTTGCACACTTTACCCACAAGATCCGGGGAAGTTCCGTGTCATCCACGACCCGCGATACCTCAAGTACCTGGGGTAAGAACCTGATCACTATCTTTCCCTAGATGACACTAACAAGCAGTCCACTCGTTGTTCCGTATCCTCACGATGTACATCATACGAGACTCACTCAAGATCGTAACATCCGAGAGGGGACACAACGGTGTGTCCGGTGCCCCATAGAAATGTTCTTGGCCGCCCTACCTGGCACGACCCCGTCCCGAGAGAGAGCACCAACTCTCCCCCGTCACTAGTAATGCGGGCTCCAAGCTAGTATCGGCCTAGGTAATCAATAATGCCCTTTCCCATATAAGGGTAGAGTGGTTGCGCATGTAAGGTTGGAATAACGGTCGCAACTTAAACCAATCCATTTTGGAAACAACACACACACTTGCCTCGGTACACCACTTCGTCATCAAGTGGTTACCCAACTCATCATGTTCCTCGGGCATAAGTTGCACCCGACGGGGTTTTCGAAAAGTCTTTTGAAAATACTTTGTCTCCTTCACCATGCATATACCCGTCCCTTTTTGCGTAGCACCTACTTTAGCATCCTATCTACTCCCACCGGCATAACCCTCATAAGAAGGTAGGGTCATGCATAATGCAAGTATCAACGAGGAAGTACGGTGGCAAACCATCAAAGTGGTTACAACCTCATCATGATTCCGTTGCAACAACAATATGGTGCCATATGACATGCTTAAAAAGGGTTTCATAGACATGGTCAAAGGGTTGCTTGCCTGGTTCATCAGAGTCTTGAGATCTTCTGGTCCTTCTCCAAGTACTCCGTCTACTTCGTTAACTAACGTCGAAACAATCATAATAAGCAACACAGCAAGGCAGAAAATAAAAATGCTCTAAAAATATTAATTTGACTTTTCTAGAACATATATGGTTATATGAAAAATAACCAGAGTGGTTTCATTGGAATTGGATCAGTGGATATCTCTGAATATTTCAATATGATGGAATCAAGGGATTTAATGGATCTGCAAGTTGTCTACAGAATGCCTTTTTATAAAAATGAGTAAAAGTACCCATTAAATCAGGCATGATTTTAGAAACACTTAGTAATTGGTTTCACTGGATTTGGAGTTGAAATGAATATAACATGGATTTTTGAAGTGGACTTATGTGGATAAATGACCTTTTTAAAAGGTTCGGTGAAAACCGAGGACAACAAAAATGTCCACTGTGGCCTATTAAATAGAACTTGATTTATGGAGTCTCTAGAAATTTGAATCATCAAATTTGGAGTTCATTTGATTTATTTGTGGATTGCACAAATTTACAGAAAAAGAAAAAGGAAAGGGAAAGGGTTTTACCGTTATCCAGCGCGTGGGGCGGGAGATAGAAGTGGGTCGGCCCAACAGCACGGCCGCACGCGCGATAGCGGTGATGTCGAAGGCGGATTCGGCGAAGCCGTTTCCACTTAAACCCAGCGGGCCCGGGCGCTGAGTCGCTGCCATGCAGGGCCCGCCCATAGGCTGCCGCGGTCTTCTTCAACCTCGAGCGGCTGGCGCGGCCGACGACTCCGGCGATGATTGCCGGCGACCCCGACCACCTCCCACGGCGCTCGGCCCAGCGGCGTACTTAGGGAGCCAAGACGCATCCATCCGCGGGTGGCACGATCGCCGAGGATTACGGGGTCGAGCAAGGTGTTGGTCGCGGTGGACGAGGCCGAAGGTGATGGTGGCATCGGTGCTACGGGGTACCAGAGTAGAGGAAGAAGAGGGGGAAGGTTCCTCCGTGGCCTGGGGGTTTTCATGTTGGAGAAAGGAGGGGGGAGGAGCTCTGGTTCATGGGAATTTTGGAGGAGGCCGGCGGCTCGGCTCCGGCCATAGAGGTGCAAGGAGGGCGTGGGGAAAGGAGTGAACCAGTCGGGGTGATGCACAGGAGGGAGAGGGAGCGAACCGAGGCCCTAGAGGGCTCGGGGTTGGCCTTTTA